>NW_027509888.1:0-253729 GCF_051311805.1 Agelaius phoeniceus | reverse complement strand
TTGTTGTTCTTCTATTTCTCTAGAGTCCCATCATGCTGTTCTCAGATTGCTAAAGTCCATACCTCCTCGGTGTGTTCTTATGGCTGCAGATCTTCACAGCACAGACGCTTTCTTCTGCATGCTGTTCTTTCCCAGTTCAGGGCTCCTTCAAGGCTCTCCCTGAATGGCTACGCCGCCCCCTTTTATCCCAGTTCTCTTCAATGCTCACAGCTGCAGCCCATCAAGGACAACCAGGACCTGTGGGACAGATATTCAAATAGAATCCATTTCCTCTACTCTAGCCAGTAAGTACTACCCTACAAGTCCTCAGAACCCCAAAGGCCACCTTTCATCTGACACCCAGACCCTGGGGAAAGGACTTCTTTTTCCCATGGCAAATGGCCTCCCTTGGCAGCCACTCACCCTGGCAGAAAGTGGGAGCCTAGCTAGAATGATGCAATCGTTGCTGGATTTTTCCAAAAGAAAAGCTGGCAGCAACTAGGGCCCTGGAAGTACTTAGAGCCTCAAACGCCACCTTGAACATATTCCTGAGACCCTGGGGAAAGGACTTCGTTTTTCCCATGGAAAATGGCCTTCATTTGTGGCCGCCTGGCAGGCAGGGCAGTGCCAAGCCAGGAATCTACAAACTCTGCTGGATCCTTCCAGAACGAAAGCTGCCAGCAACTAGGACCCCTGCAAGTCCTTACAGCCCCAGATGCCACCAGTCATCTGACACCCAGAGCCTGGGCCAATGACTTCGTTTTCCCCATGGAAAATGGCCTCCATTTCTGGCCACTCGCCCTGACCAAGAGGGTGGTGCCCAGCAAGAAATTTGCAAGCTTTGCTGGATTGCTCCAAATCTAAAGCTACCACTTGTTGTTCTTCTATTTCTCTAGAGTCCCATCATGCTGTTCTCAGATTGCTAAAGTCCATACCTCCTCGGTGTGTTCTTATGGCTGCAGATCTTCACAGCACAGACGCTTTCTTCTGCATGCTGTTCTTTCCCAGTTCAGGGCTCCTTCAAGGCTCTCCCTGAATGGCTACGCCGCCCCCTTTTATCCCAGTTCTCTTCAATGCTCACAGCTGCAGCCCATCAAGGACAACCAGGACCTGTGGGACAGATATTCAAATAGAATCCATTTCCTCTACTCTAGCCAGTAAGTACTACCCTACAAGTCCTCAGAACCCCAAAGGCCACCTTTCATCTGACACCCAGACCCTGGGGAAAGGACTTCTTTTTCCCATGGCAAATGGCCTCCCTTGGCAGCCACTCACCCTGGCAGAAAGTGGGAGCCTAGCTAGAATGATGCAATCGTTGCTGGATTTTTCCAAAAGAAAAGCTGGGCAGCAACTAGGGCCCTGGAAGTACTTAGAGCCTCAAACGCCACCTTGAACATATTCCTGAGACCCTGGGGAAAGGACTTCGTTTTTCCCATGGGAAATGGCCTTCATTTGTGGCCACTTGGCCTGGCAGGCAGGGCAGTGCCAAGCCAGGAATCTACAAACTGTGCTGGATCCTTCCAGAACGAAAGCTGCCAGCAACTAGGACCCTGCAAGTCCTTAGAGCCCCAGATGCCACCAGTCATCTGACACCCCAGAGCCTGGGCCAATGACTTCGTTTTCCCCATGGAAAATGGCCTCCATTTCTGGCCACTCGCCCTGACCAAGAGGGTGGTGCCCAGCAAGAAATTTGCAAGCTTTGCTGGATTGCTCCAAATCGAAAGCTACCACTTGTTGTTGTTCTATTTTCTCTAGAGTCCCATCATGCTGTTCTCAGATTGCTAAAGTCCATACCTCCTCGGTGTGTTCTTATGCTGCAGATCTTCACAGCACAGACGCTTTCTTCTGCATGCTGTTCTTTCCCAGTTCAGGGCTCCTTCAAGGCTCTCCCTGAATGGCTACGCCGCCCCCTTTTATCCCAGTTCTCTTCAATGCTCACAGCTGCAGCCCCATCAAGGACAACCAGGACCTGTGGGACAGATATTCAAATAGAATCCATTTCCTCTACTCTAGCCAGTAAGTACTACCCTACAAGTCCTCAGAACCCCAAAGGCCACCTTTCATCTGACACCCAGACCCTGGGGAAAGGACTTCTTTTTCCCATGGCAAATGGCCTCCCTTGGCAGCCACTCACCCTGGCAGAAAGTGGGAGCCTAGCTAGAATGATGCAATCGTTGCTGGATTTTTCCAAAAGAAAAGCTGGCAGCAACTAGGGCCCTGGAAGTACTTAGAGCCTCAAACGCCACCTTGAACATATTCCTGAGACCCTGGGGAAAGGACTTCGTTTTTCCCATGGAAAATGGCCTTCATTTGTGGCCACTCTGCCTGGCAGGCAGGGCAGTGCCAAGCCAGGAATCTACAAACTCTGCTGGATCCTTCCAGAACGAAAGCTGCCAGCAACTAGGACCCTGCAAGTCCTTACAGCCCCAGATGCCACCAGTCATCTGACACCCAGAGCCTGGGCCAATGACTTCGTTTTCCCCATGGAAAATGGCCTCCATTTCTGGCCACTCGCCCTGACCAAGAGGGTGGTGCCCAGCAAGAAATTTGCAAGCTTTGCTGGATTGCTCCAAATCTAAAGCTACCACTTGTTGTTCTTCTATTTCTCTAGAGTCCCATCATGCTGTTCTCAGATTGCTAAAGTCCATACCTCCTCGGTGTGTTCTTATGGCTGCAGATCTTCACAGCACAGACGCTTTCTTCTGCATGCTGTTCTTTCCCAGTTCAGGGCTCCTTCAAGGCTCTCCCTGAATGGCTACGCCGCCCCCTTTTATCCCAGTTCTCTTCAATGCTCACAGCTGCAGCCCATCAAGGACAACCAGGACCTGTGGGACAGATATTCTAATAGAATCCATTTCCTCTACTCTAGCCAGTAAGTACTACCCTACAAGTCCTCAGAACCCCAAAGGCCACCTTTCATCTGACACCCAGACCCTGGGGAAAGGACTTCTTTTTCCCATGGCAAATGGCCTCCCTTGGCAGCCACTCACCCTGGCAGAAAGTGGGAGCCTAGCTAGAATGATGCAATCGTTGCTGGATTTTTCCAAAAGAAAAGCTGGCAGCAACTAGGGCCCTGGAAGTACTTAGAGCCTCAAACGCCACCTTGAACATATTCCTGAGACCCTGGGGAAAGGACTTCGTTTTTCCCATGGAAAATGGCCTTCATTTGTGGCCACTCTGCCTGGCAGGCAGGGCAGTGCCAAGCCAGGAATCTACAAACTCTGCTGGATCCTTCCAGAACGAAAGCTGCCAGCAACTAGGACCCTGCAAGTCCTTACAGCCCCAGATGCCACCAGTCATCTGACACCCAGAGCCTGGGCCAATGACTTCGTTTTCCCCATGGAAAATGGCCTCCATTTCTGGCCACTCGCCCTGACCAAGAGGGTGGTGCCCAGCAAGAAATTTGCAAGCTTTGCTGGATTGCTCCAAATCTAAAGCTACCACTTGTTGTTGTTCTATTTCTCTAGAGTCCCATCATGCTGTTCTCAGATTGCTAAAGTCCATACCTCCTCGGTGTGTTCTTATGGCTGCAGATCTTCACAGCACAGACGCTTTCTTCTGCATGCTGTTCTTTCCCAGTTCAGGGCTCCTTCAAGGCTCTCCCTGAATGGCTACGCCGCCCCCTTTTATCCCAGTTCTCTTCAATGCTCACAGCTGCAGCCCATCAAGGACAACCAGGACCTGTGGGACAGATATTCAAATAGAATCCATTTCCTCTACTCTAGCCAGTAAGTACTACCCTACAAGTCCTCAGAACCCCAAAGGCCACCTTTCATCTGACACCCAGACCCTGGGGAAAGGACTTCTTTTTCCCATGGCAAATGGCCTCCCTTGGCAGCCACTCACCCTGGCAGAAAGTGGGAGCCTAGCTAGAATGATGCAATCGTTGCTGGATTTTTCCAAAAGAAAAGCTGGCAGCAACTAGGGCCCTGGAAGTACTTAGAGCCTCAAACGCCACCTTGAACATATTCCTGAGACCCTGGGGAAAGGACTTCGTTTTTCCCATGGAAAATGGCCTTCATTTCTGGCCACTCTGCCTGGCAGGCAGGGCAGTGCCAAGCCAGGAATCTACAAACTGTGCTGGATCCTTCCAGAACGAAAGCTGCCAGCAACTAGGACCCTGCAAGTCCTTAGAGCCCCAGATGCCACCAGTCATCTGACACCCAGAGCCTGGGCCAATGACTTCGTTTTCCCCATGGAAAATGGCCTCCATTTCTGGCCACTCGCCCTGACCAAGAGGGTGGTGCCCAGCAAGAAATTTGCAAGCTTTGCTGGATTGCTCCAAATCGAAAGCTACCACTTGTTGTTCTTCTATTTCTCTAGAGTCCCATCATGCTGTTCTCAGATTGCTAAAGTCCATACCTCCTCGGTGTGTTCTTATGGCTGCAGATCTTCACAGCACAGACGCTTTCTTCTGCATGCTGTTCTTTCCCAGTTCAGGGCTCCTTCAAGGCTCTCCCTGAATGGCTACGCCGCCCCCTTTTATCCCAGTTCTCTTCAATGCTCACAGCTGCAGCCCATCAAGGACAACCAGGACCTGTGGGGCAAAGCCTCTAGACAGATATTCAAATAGAATCCATTTCCTCTACTCTAGCCAGTAAGTACTACCCTACAAGTCCTCAGAACCCCAAAGGCCACCTTTCATCTGACACCCAGACCCTGGGGAAAGGACTTCTTTTTCCCATGGCAAATGGCCTCCCTTGGCAGCCACTCACCCTGGCAGAAAGTGGGAGCCTAGCTAGAATGATGCAATCGTTGCTGGATTTTTCCAAAAGAAAAGCTGGCAGCAACTAGGGCCCTGGAAGTACTTAGAGCCTCAAACGCCACCTTGAACATATTCCTGAGACCCTGGGGAAAGGACTTCGTTTTTCCCATGGGAAATGGCCTTCATTTGTGGCCACTTGGCCTGGCAGGCAGGGCAGTGCCAAGCCAGGAATCTACAAACTCTGCTGGATCCTTCCAGAACGAAAGCTGCCAGCAACTAGGACCCTGCAAGTCCTTACAGCCCCAGATGCCACCAGTCATCTGACACCCAGAGCCTGGGCCAATGACTTCGTTTTCCCCATGGAAAATGGCCTCCATTTCTGGCCACTCGCCCTGACCAAGAGGGTGGTGCCCAGCAAGAAATTTGCAAGCTTTGCTGGATTGCTCCAAATCGAAAGCTACCACTTGTTGTTGTTCTATTTCTCTAGAGTCCCATCATGCTGTTCTCAGATTGCTAAAGTCCATACCTCCTCGGTGTGTTCTTATGGCTGCAGATCTTCACAGCACAGACGCTTTCTTCTGCATGCTGTTCTTTCCCAGTTCAGGGCTCCTTCAAGGCTCTCCCTGAATGGCTACGCCGCCCCCTTTTATCCCAGTTCTCTTCAATGCTCACAGCTGCAGCCCATCAAGGACAACCAGGACCTGTGGGACAGATATTCAAATAGAATCCATTTCCTCTACTCTAGCCAGTAAGTACTACCCTACAAGTCCTCAGAACCCCAAAGGCCACCTTTCATCTGACACCCAGACCCTGGGGAAAGGACTTCTTTTTCCCATGGCAAATGGCCTCCCTTGGCAGCCACTCACCCTGGCAGAAAGTGGGAGCCTAGCTAGAATGATGCAATCGTTGCTGGATTTTTCCAAAAGAAAAGCTGCCAGCAACTAGGGCCCTGGAAGTACTTAGAGCCTCAAACGCCACCTTGAACATATTCCTGAGACCCTGGGGAAAGGACTTCTTTTTCCCATGGAAAATGGCCTTCATTTGTGGCCACTTGGCCTGGCAGGCAGGGCAGTGCCAAGCCAGGAATCTACAAACTCTGCTGGATCCTTCCAGAACGAAAGCTGCCAGCAACTAGGACCCTGCAAGTCCTTACAGCCCCAGATGCCACCAGTCATCTGACACCCAGAGCCTGGGCCAATGACTTCGTTTTCCCCATGGAAAATGGCCTCCATTTCTGGCCACTCGCCCTGACCAAGAGGGTGGTGCCCAGCAAGAAATTTGCAAGCTTTGCTGGATTGCTCCAAATCTAAAGCTACCACTTGTTGTTGTTCTATTTCTCTAGAGTCCCATCATGCTGTTCTCAGATTGCTAAAGTCCATACCTCCTCGGTGTGTTCTTATGGCTGCAGATCTTCACAGCACAGACGCTTTCTTCTGCATGCTGTTCTTTCCCAGTTCAGGGCTCCTTCAAGGCTCTCCCTGAATGGCTACGCCGCCCCCTTTTATCCCAGTTCTCTTCAATGCTCACAGCTGCAGCCCATCAAGGACAACCAGGACCTGTGGGACAGATATTCAAATAGAATCCATTTCCTCTACTCTAGCCAGTAAGTACTACCCTACAAGTCCTCAGAACCCCAAAGGCCACCTTTCATCTGACACCCAGACCCTGGGGAAAGGACTTCTTTTTCCCATGGCAAATGGCCTCCCTTGGCAGCCACTCACCCTGGCAGAAAGTGGGAGCCTAGCTAGAATGATGCAATCGTTGCTGGATTTTTCCAAAAGAAAAGCTGCCAGCAACTAGGGCCCTGGAAGTACTTAGAGCCTCAAACGCCACCTTGAACATATTCCTGAGACCCTGGGGAAAGGACTTCGTTTTTCCCATGGGAAATGGCCTTCATTTGTGGCCACTTGGCCTGGCAGGCAGGGCAGTGCCAAGCCAGGAATCTACAAACTCTGCTGGATCCTTCCAGAACGAAAGCTGCCAGCAACTAGGACCCTGCAAGTCCTTAGAGCCCCAGATGCCACCAGTCATCTGACACCCAGAGCCTGGGCCAATGACTTCGTTTTCCCCATGGAAAATGGCCTCCATTTCTGGCCACTCGCCCTGACCAAGAGGGTGGTGCCCAGCAAGAAATTTGCAAGCTTTGCTGGATTGCTCCAAATCTAAAGCTACCACTTGTTGTTGTTCTATTTCTCTAGAGTCCCATCATGCTGTTCTCAGATTGCTAAAGTCCATACCTCCTCGGTGTGTTCTTATGGCTGCAGATCTTCACAGCACAGACGCTTTCTTCTGCATGCTGTTCTTTCCCAGTTCAGGGCTCCTTCAAGGCTCTCCCTGAATGGCTACGCCGCCCCCTTTTATCCCAGTTCTCTTCAATGCTCACAGCTGCAGCCCATCAAGGACAACCAGGACCTGTGGGACAGATATTCAAATAGAATCCATTTCCTCTACTCTAGCCAGTAAGTACTACCCTACAAGTCCTCAGAACCCCAAAGGCCACCTTTCATCTGACACCCAGACCCTGGGGAAAGGACTTCTTTTTCCCATGGCAAATGGCCTCCCTTGGCAGCCACTCACCCTGGCAGAAAGTGGGAGCCTAGCTAGAATGATGCAATCGTTGCTGGATTTTTCCAAAAGAAAAGCTGGCAGCAACTAGGGCCCTGGAAGTACTTAGAGCCTCAAACGCCACCTTGAACATATTCCTGAGACCCTGGGGAAAGGACTTCGTTTTTCCCATGGAAAATGGCCTTCATTTGTGGCCACTCTGCCTGGCAGGCAGGGCAGTGCCAAGCCAGGAATCTACAAACTGTGCTGGATCCTTCCAGAACGAAAGCTGCCAGCAACTAGGACCCTGCAAGTCCTTACAGCCCCAGATGCCACCAGTCATCTGACACCCAGAGCCTGGGCCAATGACTTCGTTTTCCCCATGGAAAATGGCCTCCATTTCTGGCCACTCGCCCTGACCAAGAGGGTGGTGCCCAGCAAGAAATTTGCAAGCTTTGCTGGATTGCTCCAAATCTAAAGCTACCACTTGTTGTTCTTCTATTTCTCTAGAGTCCCATCATGCTGTTCTCAGATTGCTAAAGTCCATACCTCCTCGGTGTGTTCTTATGGCTGCAGATCTTCACAGCACAGACGCTTTCTTCTGCATGCTGTTCTTTCCCAGTTCAGGGCTCCTTCAAGGCTCTCCCTGAATGGCTACGCCGCCCCCTTTTATCCCAGTTCTCTTCAATGCTCACAGCTGCAGCCCATCAAGGACAACCAGGACCTGTGGGACAGATATTCAAATAGAATCCATTTCCTCTACTCTAGCCAGTAAGTACTACCCTACAAGTCCTCAGAACCCCAAAGGCCACCTTTCATCTGACACCCAGACCCTGGGGAAAGGACTTCTTTTTCCCATGGCAAATGGCCTCCCTTGGCAGCCACTCACCCTGGCAGAAAGTGGGAGCCTAGCTAGAATGATGCAATCGTTGCTGGATTTTTCCAAAAGAAAAGCTGGCAGCAACTAGGGCCCTGGAAGTACTTAGAGCCTCAAACGCCACCTTGAACATATTCCTGAGACCCTGGGGAAAGGACTTCGTTTTTCCCATGGGAAATGGCCTTCATTTGTGGCCACTTGGCCTGGCAGGCAGGGCAGTGCCAAGCCAGGAATCTACAAACTGTGCTGGATCCTTCCAGAACGAAAGCTGCCAGCAACTAGGACCCTGCAAGTCCTTAGAGCCCCAGATGCCACCAGTCATCTGACACCCAGAGCCTGGGCCAATGACTTCGTTTTCCCCATGGAAAATGGCCTCCATTTCTGGCCACTCGCCCTGACCAAGAGGGTGGTGCCCAGCAAGAAATTTGCAAGCTTTGCTGGATTGCTCCAAATCGAAAGCTACCACTTGTTGTTGTTCTATTTCTCTAGAGTCCCATCATGCTGTTCTCAGATTGCTAAAGTCCATACCTCCTCGGTGTGTTCTTATGGCTGCAGATCTTCACAGCACAGACGCTTTCTTCTGCATGCTGTTCTTTCCCAGTTCAGGGCTCCTTCAAGGCTCTCCCTGAATGGCTACGCCGCCCCCTTTTATCCCAGTTCTCTTCAATGCTCACAGCTGCAGCCCATCAAGGACAACCAGGACCTGTGGGACAGATATTCAAATAGAATCCATTTCCTCTACTCTAGCCAGTAAGTACTACCCTACAAGTCCTCAGAACCCCAAAGGCCACCTTTCATCTGACACCCAGACCCTGGGGAAAGGACTTCTTTTTCCCATGGCAAATGGCCTCCCTTGGCAGCCACTCACCCTGGCAGAAAGTGGGAGCCTAGCTAGAATGATGCAATCGTTGCTGGATTTTTCCAAAAGAAAAGCTGGCAGCAACTAGGGCCCTGGAAGTACTTAGAGCCTCAAACGCCACCTTGAACATATTCCTGAGACCCTGGGGAAAGGACTTCGTTTTTCCCATGGAAAATGGCCTTCATTTGTGGCCACTCTGCCTGGCAGGCAGGGCAGTGCCAAGCCAGGAATCTACAAACTCTGCTGGATCCTTCCAGAACGAAAGCTGCCAGCAACTAGGACCCTGCAAGTCCTTACAGCCCCAGATGCCACCAGTCATCTGACACCCAGAGCCTGGGCCAATGACTTCGTTTTCCCCATGGAAAATGGCCTCCATTTCTGGCCACTCGCCCTGACCAAGAGGGTGGTGCCCAGCAAGAAATTTGCAAGCTTTGCTGGATTGCTCCAAATCTAAAGCTACCACTTGTTGTTGTTCTATTTCTCTAGAGTCCCATCATGCTGTTCTCAGATTGCTAAAGTCCATACCTCCTCGGTGTGTTCTTATGGCTGCAGATCTTCACAGCACAGACGCTTTCTTCTGCATGCTGTTCTTTCCCAGTTCAGGGCTCCTTCAAGGCTCTCCCTGAATGGCTACGCCGCCCCCTTTTATCCCAGTTCTCTTCAATGCTCACAGCTGCAGCCCATCAAGGACAACCAGGACCTGTGGGACAGATATTCAAATAGAATCCATTTCCTCTACTCTAGCCAGTAAGTACTACCCTACAAGTCCTCAGAACCCCAAAGGCCACCTTTCATCTGACACCCAGACCCTGGGGAAAGGACTTCTTTTTCCCATGGCAAATGGCCTCCCTTGGCAGCCACTCACCCTGGCAGAAAGTGGGAGCCTAGCTAGAATGATGCAATCGTTGCTGGATTTTTCCAAAAGAAAAGCTGGCAGCAACTAGGGCCCTGGAAGTACTTAGAGCCTCAAACGCCACCTTGAACATATTCCTGAGACCCTGGGGAAAGGACTTCGTTTTTCCCATGGGAAATGGCCTTCATTTGTGGCCACTTGGCCTGGCAGGCAGGGCAGTGCCAAGCCAGGAATCTACAAACTGTGCTGGATCCTTCCAGAACGAAAGCTGCCAGCAACTAGGACCCTGCAAGTCCTTAGAGCCCCAGACGCCACCTGTCATCTGACACCCAGAGCCTGGGCCAATGACTTCGTTTTCCCCATGGAAAATGGCCTCCATTTCTGGCCACTCGCCCTGACCAAGAGGGTGGTGCCCAGCAAGAAATTTGCAAGCTTTGCTGGATTGCTCCAAATCTAAAGCTGCCACTTGTTGTTGTTCTATTTCTCTAGAGTCCCATAATGCTGTTCTCAGATTGCTAAAGTCCATACCTCCTCGGTGTGTTCTTATGGCTGCAGATCTTCACAGCACAGACGCTTTCTTCTGCATGCTGTTCTTTCCCAGTTCAGGGCTCCTTCAAGGCTCTCCCTGAATGGCTACGCCGCCCCCTTTTATCCCAGTTCTCTTCAATGCTCACAGCTGCAGCCCATCAAGGACAACCAGGACCTGTGGGGCAAAGCCTCTAGACAGATATTCAAATAGAATCCATTTCCTCTACTCTAGCCAGTAAGTACTACCCTACAAGTCCTCAGAACCCCAAAGGCCACCTTTCATCTGACACCCAGACCCTGGGGAAAGGACTTCTTTTTCCCATGGCAAATGGCCTCCCTTGGCAGCCACTCACCCTGGCAGAAAGTGGGAGCCTAGCTAGAATGATGCAATCGTTGCTGGATTTTTCCAAAAGAAAAGCTGGCAGCAACTAGGGCCCTGGAAGTACTTAGAGCCTCAAACGCCACCTTGAACATATTACTGAGACCCTGGGGAAAGGACTTCGTTTTTCCCATGGAAAATGGCCTTCATTTGTGGCCACTTGGCCTGGCAGGCAGGGCAGTGCCAAGCCAGGAATCTACAAACTCTGCTGGATCCTTCCAGAACGAAAGCTGCCAGCAACTAGGACCCTGCAAGTCCTTACAGCCCCAGATGCCACCAGTCATCTGACACCCAGAGCCTGGGCCAATGACTTCGTTTTCCCCATGGAAAATGGCCTCCATTTCTGGCCACTCGCCCTGACCAAGAGGGTGGTGCCCAGCAAGAAATTTGCAAGCTTTGCTGGATTGCTCCAAATCGAAAGCTGCCACTTGTTGTTGTTCTATTTCTCTAGAGTCCCATAATGCTGTTCTCAGATTGCTAAAGTCCATACCTCCTCGGTGTGTTCTTATGGCTGCAGATCTTCACAGCACAGACGCTTTCTTCTGCATGCTGTTCTTTCCCAGTTCAGGGCTCCTTCAAGGCTCTCCCTGAATGGCTACGCCGCCCCCTTTTATCCCAGTTCTCTTCAATGCTCACAGCTGCAGCCCATCAAGGACAACCAGGACCTGTGGGACAGATATTCAAATAGAATCCATTTCCTCTACTCTAGCCAGTAAGTACTACCCTACAAGTCCTCAGAACCCCAAAGGCCACCTTTCATCTGACACCCAGACCCTGGGGAAAGGACTTCTTTTTCCCATGGCAAATGGCCTCCCTTGGCAGCCACTCACCCTGGCAGAAAGTGGGAGCCTAGCTAGAATGATGCAATCGTTGCTGGATTTTTCCAAAAGAAAAGCTGGCAGCAACTAGGGCCCTGGAAGTACTTAGAGCCTCAAACGCCACCTTGAACATATTACTGAGACCCTGGGGAAAGGACTTCGTTTTTCCCATGGGAAATGGCCTTCATTTGTGGCCACTTGGCCTGGCAGGCAGGGCAGTGCCAAGCCAGGAATCTACAAACTCTGCTGGATCCTTCCAGAACGAAAGCTGCCAGCAACTAGGACCCTGCAAGTCCTTACAGCCCCAGACGCCACCTTTCATCTGACACCCAGAGCCTGGGCCAATGACTTCGTTTTCCCCATGGAAAATGGCCTCCATTTCTGGCCTCTCACCCTGACCAAGAGGGTGGTGCCCAGCAAGAAATTTGCAAGCTTTGCTGGATTGCTCCAAATCGAAAGCTACCACTTGTTGTTCTTCTATTTCTCTAGAGTCCCATCATGCTGTTCTCAGATTGCTAAAGTCCATACCTCCTCGGTGTGTTCTTATGGCTGCAGATCTTCACAGCACAGACGCTTTCTTCTGCATGCTGTTCTTTCCCAGTTCAGGGCTCCTTCAAGGCTCTCCCTGAATGGCTACGCCGCCCCCTTTTATCCCAGTTCTCTTCAATGCTCACAGCTGCAGCCCATCAAGGACAACCAGGACCTGTGGGACAGATATTCAAATAGAATCCATTTCCTCTACTCTAGCCAGTAAGTACTACCCTACAAGTCCTCAGAACCCCAAAGGCCACCTTTCATCTGACACCCAGACCCTGGGGAAAGGACTTCTTTTTCCCATGGCAAATGGCCTCCCTTGGCAGCCACTCACCCTGGCAGAAAGTGGGAGCCTAGCTAGAATGATGCAATCGTTGCTGGATTTTTCCAAAAGAAAAGCTGGCAGCAACTAGGGCCCTGGAAGTACTTAGAGCCTCAAACGCCACCTTGAACATATTCCTGAGACCCTGGGGAAAGGACTTCGTTTTTCCCATGGAAAATGGCCTTCATTTGTGGCCACTCTGCCTGGCAGGCAGGGCAGTGCCAAGCCAGGAATCTACAAACTGTGCTGGATCCTTCCAGAACGAAAGCTGCCAGCAACTAGGACCCTGCAAGTCCTTAGAGCCCCAGATGCCACCAGTCATCTGACACCCAGAGCCTGGGCCAATGACTTCGTTTTCCCCATGGAAAATGGCCTCCATTTCTGGCCACTCGCCCTGACCAAGAGGGTGGTGCCCAGCAAGAAATTTGCAAGCTTTGCTGGATTGCTCCAAATCTAAAGCTACCACTTGTTGTTGTTCTATTTCTCTAGAGTCCCATCATGCTGTTCTCAGATTGCTAAAGTCCATACCTCCTCGGTGTGTTCTTATGGCTGCAGATCTTCACAGCACAGACGCTTTCTTCTGCATGCTGTTCTTTCCCAGTTCAGGGCTCCTTCAAGGCTCTCCCTGAATGGCTACGCCGCCCCCTTTTATCCCAGTTCTCTTCAATGCTCACAGCTGCAGCCCATCAAGGACAACCAGGACCTGTGGGACAGATATTCAAATAGAATCCATTTCCTCTACTCTAGCCAGTAAGTACTACCCTACAAGTCCTCAGAACCCCAAAGGCCACCTTTCATCTGACACCCAGACCCTGGGGAAAGGACTTCTTTTTCCCATGGCAAATGGCCTCCCTTGGCAGCCACTCACCCTGGCAGAAAGTGGGAGCCTAGCTAGAATGATGCAATCGTTGCTGGATTTTTCCAAAAGAAAAGCTGGCAGCAACTAGGGCCCTGGAAGTACTTAGAGCCTCAAACGCCACCTTGAACATATTACTGAGACCCTGGGGAAAGGACTTCGTTTTTCCCATGGGAAATGGCCTTCATTTGTGGCCACTTGGCCTGGCAGGCAGGGCAGTGCCAAGCCAGGAATCTACAAACTCTGCTGGATCCTTCCAGAACGAAAGCTGCCAGCAACTAGGACCCTGCAAGTCCTTACAGCCCCAGATGCCACCAGTCATCTGACACCCAGAGCCTGGGCCAATGACTTCGTTTTCCCCATGGAAAATGGCCTCCATTTCTGGCCACTCGCCCTGACCAAGAGGGTGGTGCCCAGCAAGAAATTTGCAAGCTTTGCTGGATTGCTCCAAATCGAAAGCTACCACTTGTTGTTGTTCTATTTCTCTAGAGTCCCATCATGCTGTTCTCAGATTGCTAAAGTCCATACCTCCTCGGTGTGTTCTTATGGCTGCAGATCTTCACAGCACAGACGCTTTCTTCTGCATGCTGTTCTTTCCCAGTTCAGGGCTCCTTCAAGGCTCTCCCTGAATGGCTACGCCGCCCCCTTTTATCCCAGTTCTCTTCAATGCTCACAGCTGCAGCCCATCAAGGACAACCAGGACCTGTGGGGCAAAGCCTCTAGACAGATATTCAAATAGAATCCATTTCCTCTACTCTAGCCAGTAAGTACTACCCTACAAGTCCTCAGAACCCCAAAGGCCACCTTTCATCTGACACCCAGACCCTGGGGAAAGGACTTCTTTTTCCCATGGCAAATGGCCTCCCTTGGCAGCCACTCACCCTGGCAGAAAGTGGGAGCCTAGCTAGAATGATGCAATCGTTGCTGGATTTTTCCAAAAGAAAAGCTGGCAGCAACTAGGGCCCTGGAAGTACTTAGAGCCTCAAACGCCACCTTGAACATATTCCTGAGACCCTGGGGAAAGGACTTCGTTTTTCCCATGGAAAATGGCCTTCATTTGTGGCCACTCTGCCTGGCAGGCAGGGCAGTGCCAAGCCAGGAATCTACAAACTCTGCTGGATCCTTCCAGAACGAAAGCTGCCAGCAACTAGGACCCTGCAAGTCCTTACAGCCCCAGATGCCACCAGTCATCTGACACCCAGAGCCTGGGCCAATGACTTCGTTTTCCCCATGGAAAATGGCCTCCATTTCTGGCCACTCGCCCTGACCAAGAGGGTGGTGCCCAGCAAGAAATTTGCAAGCTTTGCTGGATTGCTCCAAATCGAAAGCTGCCACTTGTTGTTGTTCTATTTCTCTAGAGTCCCATCATGCTGTTCTCAGATTGCTAAAGTCCATACCTCCTCGGTGTGTTCTTATGGCTGCAGATCTTCACAGCACAGACGCTTTCTTCTGCATGCTGTTCTTTCCCAGTTCAGGGCTCCTTCAAGGCTCTCCCTGAATGGCTACGCCGCCCCCTTTTATCCCAGTTCTCTTCAATGCTCACAGCTGCAGCCCATCAAGGACAACCAGGACCTGTGGGGCAAAGCCTCTAGACAGATATTCAAATAGAATCCATTTCCTCTACTCTAGCCAGTAAGTACTACCCTACAAGTCCTCAGAACCCCAAAGGCCACCTTTCATCTGACACCCAGACCCTGGGGAAAGGACTTCTTTTTCCCATGGCAAATGGCCTCCCTTGGCAGCCACTCACCCTGGCAGAAAGTGGGAGCCTAGCTAGAATGATGCAATCGTTGCTGGATTTTTCCAAAAGAAAAGCTGGCAGCAACTAGGGCCCTGGAAGTACTTAGAGCCTCAAACGCCACCTTGAACATATTCCTGAGACCCTGGGGAAAGGACTTCGTTTTTCCCATGGAAAATGGCCTTCATTTCTGGCCACTTGGCCTGGCAGGCAGGGCAGTGCCAAGCCAGGAATCTACAAACTGTGCTGGATCCTTCCAGAACGAAAGCTGCCAGCAACTAGGACCCTGCAAGTCCTTACAGCCCCAGATGCCACCAGTCATCTGACACCCAGAGCCTGGGCCAATGACTTCGTTTTCCCCATGGAAAATGGCCTCCATTTCTGGCCACTCGCCCTGACCAAGAGGGTGGTGCCCAGCAAGAAATTTGCAAGCTTTGCTGGATTGCTCCAAATCGAAAGCTACCACTTGTTGTTGTTCTATTTCTCTAGAGTCCCATCATGCTGTTCTCAGATTGCTAAAGTCCATACCTCCTCGGTGTGTTCTTATGGCTGCAGATCTTCACAGCACAGACGCTTTCTTCTGCATGCTGTTCTTTCCCAGTTCAGGGCTCCTTCAAGGCTCTCCCTGAATGGCTACGCCGCCCCCTTTTATCCCAGTTCTCTTCAATGCTCACAGCTGCAGCCCATCAAGGACAACCAGGACCTGTGGGACAGATATTCAAATAGAATCCATTTCCTCTACTCTAGCCAGTAAGTACTACCCTACAAGTCCTCAGAACCCCAAAGGCCACCTTTCATCTGACACCCAGACCCTGGGGAAAGGACTTCTTTTTCCCATGGCAAATGGCCTCCCTTGGCAGCCACTCACCCTGGCAGAAAGTGGGAGCCTAGCTAGAATGATGCAATCGTTGCTGGATTTTTCCAAAAGAAAAGCTGCCAGCAACTAGGGCCCTGGAAGTACTTAGAGCCTCAAACGCCACCTTGAACATATTCCTGAGACCCTGGGGAAAGGACTTCGTTTTTCCCATGGAAAATGGCCTTCATTTGTGGCCACTCTGCCTGGCAGGCAGGGCAGTGCCAAGCCAGGAATCTACAAACTGTGCTGGATCCTTCCAGAACGAAAGCTGCCAGCAACTAGGACCCTGCAAGTCCTTACAGCCCCAGATGCCACCAGTCATCTGACACCCAGAGCCTGGGCCAATGACTTCGTTTTCCCCATGGAAAATGGCCTCCATTTCTGGCCACTCGCCCTGACCAAGAGGGTGGTGCCCAGCAAGAAATTTGCAAGCTTTGCTGGATTGCTCCAAATCTAAAGCTACCACTTGTTGTTCTTCTATTTCTCTAGAGTCCCATCATGCTGTTCTCAGATTGCTAAAGTCCATACCTCCTCGGTGTGTTCTTATGGCTGCAGATCTTCACAGCACAGACGCTTTCTTCTGCATGCTGTTCTTTCCCAGTTCAGGGCTCCTTCAAGGCTCTCCCTGAATGGCTACGCCGCCCCCTTTTATCCCAGTTCTCTTCAATGCTCACAGCTGCAGCCCATCAAGGACAACCAGGACCTGTGGGACAGATATTCAAATAGAATCCATTTCCTCTACTCTAGCCAGTAAGTACTACCCTACAAGTCCTCAGAACCCCAAAGGCCACCTTTCATCTGACACCCAGACCCTGGGGAAAGGACTTCTTTTTCCCATGGCAAATGGCCTCCCTTGGCAGCCACTCACCCTGGCAGAAAGTGGGAGCCTAGCTAGAATGATGCAATCGTTGCTGGATTTTTCCAAAAGAAAAGCTGGCAGCAACTAGGGCCCTGGAAGTACTTAGAGCCTCAAACGCCACCTTGAACATATTCCTGAGACCCTGGGGAAAGGACTTCGTTTTTCCCATGGAAAATGGCCTTCATTTGTGGCCACTCTGCCTGGCAGGCAGGGCAGTGCCAAGCCAGGAATCTACAAACTGTGCTGGATCCTTCCAGAACGAAAGCTGCCAGCAACTAGGACCCTGCAAGTCCTTAGAGCCCCAGATGCCACCAGTCATCTGACACCCAGAGCCTGGGCCAATGACTTCGTTTTCCCCATGGAAAATGGCCTCCATTTCTGGCCACTCGCCCTGACCAAGAGGGTGGTGCCCAGCAAGAAATTTGCAAGCTTTGCTGGATTGCTCCAAATCTAAAGCTACCACTTGTTGTTGTTCTATTTCTCTAGAGTCCCATCATGCTGTTCTCAGATTGCTAAAGTCCATACCTCCTCGGTGTGTTCTTATGGCTGCAGATCTTCACAGCACAGACGCTTTCTTCTGCATGCTGTTCTTTCCCAGTTCAGGGCTCCTTCAAGGCTCTCCCTGAATGGCTACGCCGCCCCCTTTTATCCCAGTTCTCTTCAATGCTCACAGCTGCAGCCCATCAAGGACAACCAGGACCTGTGGGACAGATATTCAAATAGAATCCATTTCCTCTACTCTAGCCAGTAAGTACTACCCTACAAGTCCTCAGAACCCCAAAGGCCACCTTTCATCTGACACCCAGACCCTGGGGAAAGGACTTCTTTTTCCCATGGCAAATGGCCTCCCTTGGCAGCCACTCACCCTGGCAGAAAGTGGGAGCCTAGCTAGAATGATGCAATCGTTGCTGGATTTTTCCAAAAGAAAAGCTGGCAGCAACTAGGGCCCTGGAAGTACTTAGAGCCTCAAACGCCACCTTGAACATATTCCTGAGACCCTGGGGAAAGGACTTCGTTTTTCCCATGGGAAATGGCCTTCATTTGTGGCCACTTGGCCTGGCAGGCAGGGCAGTGCCAAGCCAGGAATCTACAAACTGTGCTGGATCCTTCCAGAACGAAAGCTGCCAGCAACTAGGACCCTGCAAGTCCTTAGAGCCCCAGATGCCACCAGTCATCTGACACCCAGAGCCTGGGCCAATGACTTCGTTTTCCCCATGGAAAATGGCCTCCATTTCTGGCCACTCGCCCTGACCAAGAGGGTGGTGCCCAGCAAGAAATTTGCAAGCTTTGCTGGATTGCTCCAAATCGAAAGCTACCACTTGTTGTTGTTCTATTTCTCTAGAGTCCCATCATGCTGTTCTCAGATTGCTAAAGTCCATACCTCCTCGGTGTGTTCTTATGGCTGCAGATCTTCACAGCACAGACGCTTTCTTCTGCATGCTGTTCTTTCCCAGTTCAGGGCTCCTTCAAGGCTCTCCCTGAATGGCTACGCCGCCCCCTTTTATCCCAGTTCTCTTCAATGCTCACAGCTGCAGCCCATCAAGGACAACCAGGACCTGTGGGACAGATATTCAAATAGAATCCATTTCCTCTACTCTAGCCAGTAAGTACTACCCTACAAGTCCTCAGAACCCCAAAGGCCACCTTTCATCTGACACCCAGACCCTGGGGAAAGGACTTCTTTTTCCCATGGCAAATGGCCTCCCTTGGCAGCCACTCACCCTGGCAGAAAGTGGGAGCCTAGCTAGAATGATGCAATCGTTGCTGGATTTTTCCAAAAGAAAAGCTGGCAGCAACTAGGGCCCTGGAAGTACTTAGAGCCTCAAACGCCACCTTGAACATATTCCTGAGACCCTGGGGAAAGGACTTCGTTTTTCCCATGGAAAATGGCCTTCATTTCTGGCCACTCTGCCTGGCAGGCAGGGCAGTGCCAAGCCAGGAATCTACAAACTCTGCTGGATCCTTCCAGAACGAAAGCTGCCAGCAACTAGGACCCTGCAAGTCCTTACAGCCCCAGATGCCACCAGTCATCTGACACCCAGAGCCTGGGCCAATGACTTCGTTTTCCCCATGGAAAATGGCCTCCATTTCTGGCCACTCGCCCTGACCAAGAGGGTGGTGCCCAGCAAGAAATTTGCAAGCTTTGCTGGATTGCTCCAAATCTAAAGCTACCACTTGTTGTTGTTCTATTTCTCTAGAGTCCCATCATGCTGTTCTCAGATTGCTAAAGTCCATACCTCCTCGGTGTGTTCTTATGGCTGCAGATCTTCACAGCACAGACGCTTTCTTCTGCATGCTGTTCTTTCCCAGTTCAGGGCTCCTTCAAGGCTCTCCCTGAATGGCTACGCCGCCCCCTTTTATCCCAGTTCTCTTCAATGCTCACAGCTGCAGCCCATCAAGGACAACCAGGACCTGTGGGACAGATATTCAAATAGAATCCATTTCCTCTACTCTAGCCAGTAAGTACTACCCTACAAGTCCTCAGAACCCCAAAGGCCACCTTTCATCTGACACCCAGACCCTGGGGAAAGGACTTCTTTTTCCCATGGCAAATGGCCTCCCTTGGCAGCCACTCACCCTGGCAGAAAGTGGGAGCCTAGCTAGAATGATGCAATCGTTGCTGGATTTTTCCAAAAGAAAAGCTGGCAGCAACTAGGGCCCTGGAAGTACTTAGAGCCTCAAACGCCACCTTGAACATATTCCTGAGACCCTGGGGAAAGGACTTCGTTTTTCCCATGGGAAATGGCCTTCATTTGTGGCCACTTGGCCTGGCAGGCAGGGCAGTGCCAAGCCAGGAATCTACAAACTCTGCTGGATCCTTCCAGAACGAAAGCTGCCAGCAACTAGGACCCTGCAAGTCCTTAGAGCCCCAGACGCCACCTGTCATCTGACACCCAGAGCCTGGGCCAATGACTTCGTTTTCCCCATGGAAAATGGCCTCCATTTCTGGCCACTCGCCCTGACCAAGAGGGTGGTGCCCAGCAAGAAATTTGCAAGCTTTGCTGGATTGCTCCAAATCTAAAGCTGCCACTTGTTGTTGTTCTATTTCTCTAGAGTCCCATAATGCTGTTCTCAGATTGCTAAAGTCCATACCTCCTCGGTGTGTTCTTATGGCTGCAGATCTTCACAGCACAGACGCTTTCTTCTGCATGCTGTTCTTTCCCAGTTCAGGGCTCCTTCAAGGCTCTCCCTGAATGGCTACGCCGCCCCCTTTTATCCCAGTTCTCTTCAATGCTCACAGCTGCAGCCCATCAAGGACAACCAGGACCTGTGGGGCAAAGCCTCTAGACAGATATTCAAATAGAATCCATTTCCTCTACTCTAGCCAGTAAGTACTACCCTACAAGTCCTCAGAACCCCAAAGGCCACCTTTCATCTGACACCCAGACCCTGGGGAAAGGACTTCTTTTTCCCATGGCAAATGGCCTCCCTTGGCAGCCACTCACCCTGGCAGAAAGTGGGAGCCTAGCTAGAATGATGCAATCGTTGCTGGATTTTTCCAAAAGAAAAGCTGGCAGCAACTAGGGCCCTGGAAGTACTTAGAGCCTCAAACGCCACCTTGAACATATTACTGAGACCCTGGGGAAAGGACTTCGTTTTTCCCATGGAAAATGGCCTTCATTTGTGGCCACTTGGCCTGGCAGGCAGGGCAGTGCCAAGCCAGGAATCTACAAACTCTGCTGGATCCTTCCAGAACGAAAGCTGCCAGCAACTAGGACCCTGCAAGTCCTTAGAGCCCCAGATGCCACCAGTCATCTGACACCCAGAGCCTGGGCCAATGACTTCGTTTTCCCCATGGAAAATGGCCTCCATTTCTGGCCACTCGCCCTGACCAAGAGGGTGGTGCCCAGCAAGAAATTTGCAAGCTTTGCTGGATTGCTCCAAATCGAAAGCTGCCACTTGTTGTTGTTCTATTTCTCTAGAGTCCCATAATGCTGTTCTCAGATTGCTAAAGTCCATACCTCCTCGGTGTGTTCTTATGGCTGCAGATCTTCACAGCACAGACGCTTTCTTCTGCATGCTGTTCTTTCCCAGTTCAGGGCTCCTTCAAGGCTCTCCCTGAATGGCTACGCCGCCCCCTTTTATCCCAGTTCTCTTCAATGCTCACAGCTGCAGCCCATCAAGGACAACCAGGACCTGTGGGACAGATATTCAAATAGAATCCATTTCCTCTACTCTAGCCAGTAAGTACTACCCTACAAGTCCTCAGAACCCCAAAGGCCACCTTTCATCTGACACCCAGACCCTGGGGAAAGGACTTCTTTTTCCCATGGCAAATGGCCTCCCTTGGCAGCCACTCACCCTGGCAGAAAGTGGGAGCCTAGCTAGAATGATGCAATCGTTGCTGGATTTTTCCAAAAGAAAAGCTGGCAGCAACTAGGGCCCTGGAAGTACTTAGAGCCTCAAACGCCACCTTGAACATATTACTGAGACCCTGGGGAAAGGACTTCGTTTTTCCCATGGGAAATGGCCTTCATTTGTGGCCACTTGGCCTGGCAGGCAGGGCAGTGCCAAGCCAGGAATCTACAAACTCTGCTGGATCCTTCCAGAACGAAAGCTGCCAGCAACTAGGACCCTGCAAGTCCTTAGAGCCCCAGACGCCACCTTTCATCTGACACCCAGAGCCTGGGCCAATGACTTCGTTTTCCCCATGGAAAATGGCCTCCATTTCTGGCCTCTCACCCTGACCAAGAGGGTGGTGCCCAGCAAGAAATTTGCAAGCTTTGCTGGATTGCTCCAAATCGAAAGCTACCACTTGTTGTTCTTCTATTTCTCTAGAGTCCCATCATGCTGTTCTCAGATTGCTAAAGTCCATACCTCCTCGGTGTGTTCTTATGGCTGCAGATCTTCACAGCACAGACGCTTTCTTCTGCATGCTGTTCTTTCCCAGTTCAGGGCTCCTTCAAGGCTCTCCCTGAATGGCTACGCCGCCCCCTTTTATCCCAGTTCTCTTCAATGCTCACAGCTGCAGCCCATCAAGGACAACCAGGACCTGTGGGACAGATATTCAAATAGAATCCATTTCCTCTACTCTAGCCAGTAAGTACTACCCTACAAGTCCTCAGAACCCCAAAGGCCACCTTTCATCTGACACCCAGACCCTGGGGAAAGGACTTCTTTTTCCCATGGCAAATGGCCTCCCTTGGCAGCCACTCACCCTGGCAGAAAGTGGGAGCCTAGCTAGAATGATGCAATCGTTGCTGGATTTTTCCAAAAGAAAAGCTGGCAGCAACTAGGGCCCTGGAAGTACTTAGAGCCTCAAACGCCACCTTGAACATATTCCTGAGACCCTGGGGAAAGGACTTCGTTTTTCCCATGGAAAATGGCCTTCATTTGTGGCCACTCTGCCTGGCAGGCAGGGCAGTGCCAAGCCAGGAATCTACAAACTCTGCTGGATCCTTCCAGAACGAAAGCTGCCAGCAACTAGGACCCTGCAAGTCCTTAGAGCCCCAGATGCCACCAGTCATCTGACACCCAGAGCCTGGGCCAATGACTTCGTTTTCCCCATGGAAAATGGCCTCCATTTCTGGCCACTCGCCCTGACCAAGAGGGTGGTGCCCAGCAAGAAATTTGCAAGCTTTGCTGGATTGCTCCAAATCTAAAGCTACCACTTGTTGTTGTTCTATTTCTCTAGAGTCCCATCATGCTGTTCTCAGATTGCTAAAGTCCATACCTCCTCGGTGTGTTCTTATGGCTGCAGATCTTCACAGCACAGACGCTTTCTTCTGCATGCTGTTCTTTCCCAGTTCAGGGCTCCTTCAAGGCTCTCCCTGAATGGCTACGCCGCCCCCTTTTATCCCAGTTCTCTTCAATGCTCACAGCTGCAGCCCATCAAGGACAACCAGGACCTGTGGGACAGATATTCAAATAGAATCCATTTCCTCTACTCTAGCCAGTAAGTACTACCCTACAAGTCCTCAGAACCCCAAAGGCCACCTTTCATCTGACACCCAGACCCTGGGGAAAGGACTTCTTTTTCCCATGGCAAATGGCCTCCCTTGGCAGCCACTCACCCTGGCAGAAAGTGGGAGCCTAGCTAGAATGATGCAATCGTTGCTGGATTTTTCCAAAAGAAAAGCTGGCAGCAACTAGGGCCCTGGAAGTACTTAGAGCCTCAAACGCCACCTTGAACATATTACTGAGACCCTGGGGAAAGGACTTCGTTTTTCCCATGGGAAATGGCCTTCATTTGTGGCCACTTGGCCTGGCAGGCAGGGCAGTGCCAAGCCAGGAATCTACAAACTCTGCTGGATCCTTCCAGAACGAAAGCTGCCAGCAACTAGGACCCTGCAAGTCCTTACAGCCCCAGATGCCACCAGTCATCTGACACCCAGAGCCTGGGCCAATGACTTCGTTTTCCCCATGGAAAATGGCCTCCATTTCTGGCCACTCGCCCTGACCAAGAGGGTGGTGCCCAGCAAGAAATTTGCAAGCTTTGCTGGATTGCTCCAAATCGAAAGCTACCACTTGTTGTTGTTCTATTTCTCTAGAGTCCCATCATGCTGTTCTCAGATTGCTAAAGTCCATACCTCCTCGGTGTGTTCTTATGGCTGCAGATCTTCACAGCACAGACGCTTTCTTCTGCATGCTGTTCTTTCCCAGTTCAGGGCTCCTTCAAGGCTCTCCCTGAATGGCTACGCCGCCCCCTTTTATCCCAGTTCTCTTCAATGCTCACAGCTGCAGCCCATCAAGGACAACCAGGACCTGTGGGGCAAAGCCTCTAGACAGATATTCAAATAGAATCCATTTCCTCTACTCTAGCCAGTAAGTACTACCCTACAAGTCCTCAGAACCCCAAAGGCCACCTTTCATCTGACACCCAGACCCTGGGGAAAGGACTTCTTTTTCCCATGGCAAATGGCCTCCCTTGGCAGCCACTCACCCTGGCAGAAAGTGGGAGCCTAGCTAGAATGATGCAATCGTTGCTGGATTTTTCCAAAAGAAAAGCTGGCAGCAACTAGGGCCCTGGAAGTACTTAGAGCCTCAAACGCCACCTTGAACATATTCCTGAGACCCTGGGGAAAGGACTTCGTTTTTCCCATGGAAAATGGCCTTCATTTGTGGCCACTCTGCCTGGCAGGCAGGGCAGTGCCAAGCCAGGAATCTACAAACTCTGCTGGATCCTTCCAGAACGAAAGCTGCCAGCAACTAGGACCCTGCAAGTCCTTACAGCCCCAGATGCCACCAGTCATCTGACACCCAGAGCCTGGGCCAATGACTTCGTTTTCCCCATGGAAAATGGCCTCCATTTCTGGCCACTCGCCCTGACCAAGAGGGTGGTGCCCAGCAAGAAATTTGCAAGCTTTGCTGGATTGCTCCAAATCGAAAGCTGCCACTTGTTGTTGTTCTATTTCTCTAGAGTCCCATCATGCTGTTCTCAGATTGCTAAAGTCCATACCTCCTCGGTGTGTTCTTATGGCTGCAGATCTTCACAGCACAGACGCTTTCTTCTGCATGCTGTTCTTTCCCAGTTCAGGGCTCCTTCAAGGCTCTCCCTGAATGGCTACGCCGCCCCCTTTTATCCCAGTTCTCTTCAATGCTCACAGCTGCAGCCCATCAAGGACAACCAGGACCTGTGGGGCAAAGCCTCTAGACAGATATTCAAATAGAATCCATTTCCTCTACTCTAGCCAGTAAGTACTACCCTACAAGTCCTCAGAACCCCAAAGGCCACCTTTCATCTGACACCCAGACCCTGGGGAAAGGACTTCTTTTTCCCATGGCAAATGGCCTCCCTTGGCAGCCACTCACCCTGGCAGAAAGTGGGAGCCTAGCTAGAATGATGCAATCGTTGCTGGATTTTTCCAAAAGAAAAGCTGGCAGCAACTAGGGCCCTGGAAGTACTTAGAGCCTCAAACGCCACCTTGAACATATTCCTGAGACCCTGGGGAAAGGACTTCGTTTTTCCCATGGAAAATGGCCTTCATTTGTGGCCACTCTGCCTGGCAGGCAGGGCAGTGCCAAGCCAGGAATCTACAAACTGTGCTGGATCCTTCCAGAACGAAAGCTGCCAGCAACTAGGACCCTGCAAGTCCTTACAGCCCCAGATGCCACCAGTCATCTGACACCCAGAGCCTGGGCCAATGACTTCGTTTTCCCCATGGAAAATGGCCTCCATTTCTGGCCACTCGCCCTGACCAAGAGGGTGGTGCCCAGCAAGAAATTTGCAAGCTTTGCTGGATTGCTCCAAATCTAAAGCTACCACTTGTTGTTCTTCTATTTCTCTAGAGTCCCATCATGCTGTTCTCAGATTGCTAAAGTCCATACCTCCTCGGTGTGTTCTTATGGCTGCAGATCTTCACAGCACAGACGCTTTCTTCTGCATGCTGTTCTTTCCCAGTTCAGGGCTCCTTCAAGGCTCTCCCTGAATGGCTACGCCGCCCCCTTTTATCCCAGTTCTCTTCAATGCTCACAGCTGCAGCCCATCAAGGACAACCAGGACCTGTGGGACAGATATTCAAATAGAATCCATTTCCTCTACTCTAGCCAGTAAGTACTACCCTACAAGTCCTCAGAACCCCAAAGGCCACCTTTCATCTGACACCCAGACCCTGGGGAAAGGACTTCTTTTTCCCATGGCAAATGGCCTCCCTTGGCAGCCACTCACCCTGGCAGAAAGTGGGAGCCTAGCTAGAATGATGCAATCGTTGCTGGATTTTTCCAAAAGAAAAGCTGGCAGCAACTAGGGCCCTGGAAGTACTTAGAGCCTCAAACGCCACCTTGAACATATTACTGAGACCCTGGGGAAAGGACTTCGTTTTTCCCATGGAAAATGGCCTTCATTTGTGGCCACTTGGCCTGGCAGGCAGGGCAGTGCCAAGCCAGGAATCTACAAACTCTGCTGGATCCTTCCAGAACGAAAGCTGCCAGCAACTAGGACCCTGCAAGTCCTTACAGCCCCAGATGCCACCAGTCATCTGACACCCAGAGCCTGGGCCAATGACTTCGTTTTCCCCATGGAAAATGGCCTCCATTTCTGGCCACTCGCCCTGACCAAGAGGGTGGTGCCCAGCAAGAAATTTGCAAGCTTTGCTGGATTGCTCCAAATCGAAAGCTGCCACTTGTTGTTGTTCTATTTCTCTAGAGTCCCATAATGCTGTTCTCAGATTGCTAAAGTCCATACCTCCTCGGTGTGTTCTTATGGCTGCAGATCTTCACAGCACAGACGCTTTCTTCTGCATGCTGTTCTTTCCCAGTTCAGGGCTCCTTCAAGGCTCTCCCTGAATGGCTACGCCGCCCCCTTTTATCCCAGTTCTCTTCAATGCTCACAGCTGCAGCCCATCAAGGACAACCAGGACCTGTGGGACAGATATTCAAATAGAATCCATTTCCTCTACTCTAGCCAGTAAGTACTACCCTACAAGTCCTCAGAACCCCAAAGGCCACCTTTCATCTGACACCCAGACCCTGGGGAAAGGACTTCTTTTTCCCATGGCAAATGGCCTCCCTTGGCAGCCACTCACCCTGGCAGAAAGTGGGAGCCTAGCTAGAATGATGCAATCGTTGCTGGATTTTTCCAAAAGAAAAGCTGGCAGCAACTAGGGCCCTGGAAGTACTTAGAGCCTCAAACGCCACCTTGAACATATTACTGAGACCCTGGGGAAAGGACTTCGTTTTTCCCATGGGAAATGGCCTTCATTTGTGGCCACTTGGCCTGGCAGGCAGGGCAGTGCCAAGCCAGGAATCTACAAACTCTGCTGGATCCTTCCAGAACGAAAGCTGCCAGCAACTAGGACCCTGCAAGTCCTTAGAGCCCCAGACGCCACCTTTCATCTGACACCCAGAGCCTGGGCCAATGACTTCGTTTTCCCCATGGAAAATGGCCTCCATTTCTGGCCTCTCACCCTGACCAAGAGGGTGGTGCCCAGCAAGAAATTTGCAAGCTTTGCTGGATTGCTCCAAATCGAAAGCTACCACTTGTTGTTCTTCTATTTCTCTAGAGTCCCATCATGCTGTTCTCAGATTGCTAAAGTCCATACCTCCTCGGTGTGTTCTTATGGCTGCAGATCTTCACAGCACAGACGCTTTCTTCTGCATGCTGTTCTTTCCCAGTTCAGGGCTCCTTCAAGGCTCTCCCTGAATGGCTACGCCGCCCCCTTTTATCCCAGTTCTCTTCAATGCTCACAGCTGCAGCCCATCAAGGACAACCAGGACCTGTGGGACAGATATTCAAATAGAATCCATTTCCTCTACTCTAGCCAGTAAGTACTACCCTACAAGTCCTCAGAACCCCAAAGGCCACCTTTCATCTGACACCCAGACCCTGGGGAAAGGACTTCTTTTTCCCATGGCAAATGGCCTCCCTTGGCAGCCACTCACCCTGGCAGAAAGTGGGAGCCTAGCTAGAATGATGCAATCGTTGCTGGATTTTTCCAAAAGAAAAGCTGGCAGCAACTAGGGCCCTGGAAGTACTTAGAGCCTCAAACGCCACCTTGAACATATTCCTGAGACCCTGGGGAAAGGACTTCGTTTTTCCCATGGAAAATGGCCTTCATTTGTGGCCACTCTGCCTGGCAGGCAGGGCAGTGCCAAGCCAGGAATCTACAAACTGTGCTGGATCCTTCCAGAACGAAAGCTGCCAGCAACTAGGACCCTGCAAGTCCTTACAGCCCCAGATGCCACCAGTCATCTGACACCCAGAGCCTGGGCCAATGACTTCGTTTTCCCCATGGAAAATGGCCTCCATTTCTGGCCACTCGCCCTGACCAAGAGGGTGGTGCCCAGCAAGAAATTTGCAAGCTTTGCTGGATTGCTCCAAATCTAAAGCTACCACTTGTTGTTGTTCTATTTCTCTAGAGTCCCATCATGCTGTTCTCAGATTGCTAAAGTCCATACCTCCTCGGTGTGTTCTTATGGCTGCAGATCTTCACAGCACAGACGCTTTCTTCTGCATGCTGTTCTTTCCCAGTTCAGGGCTCCTTCAAGGCTCTCCCTGAATGGCTACGCCGCCCCCTTTTATCCCAGTTCTCTTCAATGCTCACAGCTGCAGCCCATCAAGGACAACCAGGACCTGTGGGACAGATATTCAAATAGAATCCATTTCCTCTACTCTAGCCAGTAAGTACTACCCTACAAGTCCTCAGAACCCCAAAGGCCACCTTTCATCTGACACCCAGACCCTGGGGAAAGGACTTCTTTTTCCCATGGCAAATGGCCTCCCTTGGCAGCCACTCACCCTGGCAGAAAGTGGGAGCCTAGCTAGAATGATGCAATCGTTGCTGGATTTTTCCAAAAGAAAAGCTGCCAGCAACTAGGGCCCTGGAAGTACTTAGAGCCTCAAACGCCACCTTGAACATATTCCTGAGACCCTGGGGAAAGGACTTCGTTTTTCCCATGGAAAATGGCCTTCATTTGTGGCCACTTGGCCTGGCAGGCAGGGCAGTGCCAAGCCAGGAATCTACAAACTGTGCTGGATCCTTCCAGAACGAAAGCTGCCAGCAACTAGGACCCTGCAAGTCCTTACAGCCCCAGATGCCACCAGTCATCTGACACCCAGAGCCTGGGCCAATGACTTCGTTTTCCCCATGGAA
Organism: Agelaius phoeniceus; assembly: GCF_051311805.1. Classification (NCBI taxonomy): domain Eukaryota; kingdom Metazoa; phylum Chordata; class Aves; order Passeriformes; family Icteridae; genus Agelaius; species Agelaius phoeniceus. The sequence goes on along the minus strand of NW_027509888.1, from coordinate 225,491 downwards.
AATGGCCTCCATTTCTGGCCACTCGCCCTGACCAAGAGGGTGGTGCCCAGCAAGAAATTTGCAAGCTTTGCTGGATTGCTCCAAATCGAAAGCTACCACTTGTTGTTGTTCTATTTCTCTAGAGTCCCATCATGCTGTTCTCAGATTGCTAAAGTCCATACCTCCTCGGTGTGTTCTTATGGCTGCAGATCTTCACAGCACAGACGCTTTCTTCTGCATGCTGTTCTTTCCCAGTTCAGGGCTCCTTCAAGGCTCTCCCTGAATGGCTACGCCGCCCCCTTTTATCCCAGTTCTCTTCAATGCTCACAGCTGCAGCCCATCAAGGACAACCAGGACCTGTGGGGCAAAGCCTCTAGACATATATTCAAATAGAATCCATTTCCTCTACTCTAGCCAGTAAGTACTACCCTACAAGTCCTCAGAACCCCAAAGGCCACCTTTCATCTGACACCCAGACCCTGGGGAAAGGACTTCTTTTTCCCATGGCAAATGGCCTCCCTTGGCAGCCACTCACCCTGGCAGAAAGTGGGAGCCTAGCTAGAATGATGCAATCGTTGCTGGATTTTTCCAAAAGAAAAGCTGGCAGCAACTAGGGCCCTGGAAGTACTTAGAGCCTCAAACGCCACCTTGAACATATTCCTGAGACCCTGGGGAAAGGACTTCGTTTTTCCCATGGAAAATGGCCTTCATTTGTGGCCACTCTGCCTGGCAGGCAGGGCAGTGCCAAGCCAGGAATCTACAAACTGTGCTGGATCCTTCCAGAACGAAAGCTGCCAGCAACTAGGACCCTGCAAGTCCTTAGAGCCCCAGATGCCACCAGTCATCTGACACCCAGAGCCTGGGCCAATGACTTCGTTTTCCCCATGGAAAATGGCCTCCATTTCTGGCCACTCGCCCTGACCAAGAGGGTGGTGCCCAGCAAGAAATTTGCAAGCTTTGCTGGATTGCTCCAAATCGAAAGCTACCACTTGTTGTTGTTCTATTTCTCTAGAGTCCCATCATGCTGTTCTCAGATTGCTAAAGTCCATACCTCCTCGGTGTGTTCTTATGGCTGCAGATCTTCACAGCACAGACGCTTTCTTCTGCATGCTGTTCTTTCCCAGTTCAGGGCTCCTTCAAGGCTCTCCCTGAATGGCTACGCCGCCCCCTTTTATCCCAGTTCTCTTCAATGCTCACAGCTGCAGCCCATCAAGGACAACCAGGACCTGTGGGACAGATATTCAAATAGAATCCATTTCCTCTACTCTAGCCAGTAAGTACTACCCTACAAGTCCTCAGAACCCCAAAGGCCACCTTTCATCTGACACCCAGACCCTGGGGAAAGGACTTCTTTTTCCCATGGCAAATGGCCTCCCTTGGCAGCCACTCACCCTGGCAGAAAGTGGGAGCCTAGCTAGAATGATGCAATCGTTGCTGGATTTTTCCAAAAGAAAAGCTGGCAGCAACTAGGGCCCTGGAAGTATTTAGAGCCTCAAACGCCACCTTGAACATATTCCTGAGACCCTGGGGAAAGGACTTCGTTTTTCCCATGGAAAATGGCCTTCATTTCTGGCCACTCTGCCTGGCAGGCAGGGCAGTGCCAAGCCAGGAATCTACAAACTCTGCTGGATCCTTCCAGAACGAAAGCTGCCAGCAACTAGGACCCTGCAAGTCCTTACAGCCCCAGATGCCACCAGTCATCTGACACCCAGAGCCTGGGCCAATGACTTCGTTTTCCCCATGGAAAATGGCCTCCATTTCTGGCCACTCGCCCTGACCAAGAGGGTGGTGCCCAGCAAGAAATTTGCAAGCTTTGCTGGATTGCTCCAAATCGAAAGCTACCACTTGTTGTTCTTCTATTTCTCTAGAGTCCCATCATGCTGTTCTCAGATTGCTAAAGTCCATACCTCCTCGGTGTGTTCTTATGGCTGCAGATCTTCACAGCACAGACGCTTTCTTCTGCATGCTGTTCTTTCCCAGTTCAGGGCTCCTTCAAGGCTCTCCCTGAATGGCTACGCCGCCCCCTTTTATCCCAGTTCTCTTCAATGCTCACAGCTGCAGCCCATCAAGGACAACCAGGACCTGTGGGGCAAAGCCTCTAGACAGATATTCAAATAGAATCCATTTCCTCTACTCTAGCCAGTAAGTACTACCCTACAAGTCCTCAGAACCCCAAAGGCCACCTTTCATCTGACACCCAGACCCTGGGGAAAGGACTTCTTTTTCCCATGGCAAATGGCCTCCCTTGGCAGCCACTCACCCTGGCAGAAAGTGGGAGCCTAGCTAGAATGATGCAATCGTTGCTGGATTTTTCCAAAAGAAAAGCTGGCAGCAACTAGGGCCCTGGAAGTACTTAGAGCCTCAAACGCCACCTTGAACATATTCCTGAGACCCTGGGGAAAGGACTTCGTTTTTCCCATGGAAAATGGCCTTCATTTCTGGCCACTCTGCCTGGCAGGCAGGGCAGTGCCAAGCCAGGAATCTACAAACTCTGCTGGATCCTTCCAGAACGAAAGCTGCCAGCAACTAGGACCCTGCAAGTCCTTACAGCCCCAGATGCCACCAGTCATCTGACACCCAGAGCCTGGGCCAATGACTTCGTTTTCCCCATGGAAAATGGCCTCCATTTCTGGCCACTCGCCCTGACCAAGAGGGTGGTGCCCAGCAAGAAATTTGCAAGCTTTGCTGGATTGCTCCAAATCTAAAGCTACCACTTGTTGTTCTTCTATTTCTCTAGAGTCCCATCATGCTGTTCTCAGATTGCTAAAGTCCATACCTCCTCGGTGTGTTCTTATGGCTGCAGATCTTCACAGCACAGACGCTTTCTTCTGCATGCTGTTCTTTCCCAGTTCAGGGCTCCTTCAAGGCTCTCCCTGAATGGCTACGCCGCCCCCTTTTATCCCAGTTCTCTTCAATGCTCACAGCTGCAGCCCATCAAGGACAACCAGGACCTGTGGGACAGATATTCAAATAGAATCCATTTCCTCTACTCTAGCCAGTAAGTACTACCCTACAAGTCCTCAGAACCCCAAAGGCCACCTTTCATCTGACACCCAGACCCTGGGGAAAGGACTTCTTTTTCCCATGGCAAATGGCCTCCCTTGGCAGCCACTCACCCTGGCAGAAAGTGGGAGCCTAGCTAGAATGATGCAATCGTTGCTGGATTTTTCCAAAAGAAAAGCTGGCAGCAACTAGGGCCCTGGAAGTACTTAGAGCCTCAAACGCCACCTTGAACATATTCCTGAGACCCTGGGGAAAGGACTTCGTTTTTCCCATGGGAAATGGCCTTCATTTGTGGCCACTTGGCCTGGCAGGCAGGGCAGTGCCAAGCCAGGAATCTACAAACTGTGCTGGATCCTTCCAGAACGAAAGCTGCCAGCAACTAGGACCCTGCAAGTCCTTACAGCCCCAGATGCCACCAGTCATCTGACACCCAGAGCCTGGGCCAATGACTTCGTTTTCCCCATGGAAAATGGCCTCCATTTCTGGCCACTCGCCCTGACCAAGAGGGTGGTGCCCAGCAAGAAATTTGCAAGCTTTGCTGGATTGCTCCAAATCTAAAGCTACCACTTGTTGTTGTTCTATTTCTCTAGAGTCCCATCATGCTGTTCTCAGATTGCTAAAGTCCATACCTCCTCGGTGTGTTCTTATGGCTGCAGATCTTCACAGCACAGACGCTTTCTTCTGCATGCTGTTCTTTCCCAGTTCAGGGCTCCTTCAAGGCTCTCCCTGAATGGCTACGCCGCCCCCTTTTATCCCAGTTCTCTTCAATGCTCACAGCTGCAGCCCATCAAGGACAACCAGGACCTGTGGGACAGATATTCAAATAGAATCCATTTCCTCTACTCTAGCCAGTAAGTACTACCCTACAAGTCCTCAGAACCCCAAAGGCCACCTTTCATCTGACACCCAGACCCTGGGGAAAGGACTTCTTTTTCCCATGGCAAATGGCCTCCCTTGGCAGCCACTCACCCTGGCAGAAAGTGGGAGCCTAGCTAGAATGATGCAATCGTTGCTGGATTTTTCCAAAAGAAAAGCTGGCAGCAACTAGGGCCCTGGAAGTACTTAGAGCCTCAAACGCCACCTTGAACATATTCCTGAGACCCTGGGGAAAGGACTTCGTTTTTCCCATGGGAAATGGCCTTCATTTGTGGCCACTTGGCCTGGCAGGCAGGGCAGTGCCAAGCCAGGAATCTACAAACTCTGCTGGATCCTTCCAGAACGAAAGCTGCCAGCAACTAGGACCCTGCAAGTCCTTAGAGCCCCAGATGCCACCAGTCATCTGACACCCAGAGCCTGGGCCAATGACTTCGTTTTCCCCATGGAAAATGGCCTCCATTTCTGGCCACTCGCCCTGACCAAGAGGGTGGTGCCCAGCAAGAAATTTGCAAGCTTTGCTGGATTGCTCCAAATCTAAAGCTACCACTTGTTGTTCTTCTATTTCTCTAGAGTCCCATCATGCTGTTCTCAGATTGCTAAAGTCCATACCTCCTCGGTGTGTTCTTATGGCTGCAGATCTTCACAGCACAGACGCTTTCTTCTGCATGCTGTTCTTTCCCAGTTCAGGGCTCCTTCAAGGCTCTCCCTGAATGGCTACGCCGCCCCCTTTTATCCCAGTTCTCTTCAATGCTCACAGCTGCAGCCCATCAAGGACAACCAGGACCTGTGGGACAGATATTCAAATAGAATCCATTTCCTCTACTCTAGCCAGTAAGTACTACCCTACAAGTCCTCAGAACCCCAAAGGCCACCTTTCATCTGACACCCAGACCCTGGGGAAAGGACTTCTTTTTCCCATGGCAAATGGCCTCCCTTGGCAGCCACTCACCCTGGCAGAAAGTGGGAGCCTAGCTAGAATGATGCAATCGTTGCTGGATTTTTCCAAAAGAAAAGCTGGCAGCAACTAGGGCCCTGGAAGTATTTAGAGCCTCAAACGCCACCTTGAACATATTCCTGAGACCCTGGGGAAAGGACTTCGTTTTTCCCATGGAAAATGGCCTTCATTTCTGGCCACTCTGCCTGGCAGGCAGGGCAGTGCCAAGCCAGGAATCTACAAACTGTGCTGGATCCTTCCAGAACGAAAGCTGCCAGCAACTAGGACCCTGCAAGTCCTTACAGCCCCAGATGCCACCAGTCATCTGACACCCAGAGCCTGGGCCAATGACTTCGTTTTCCCCATGGAAAATGGCCTCCATTTCTGGCCACTCGCCCTGACCAAGAGGGTGGTGCCCAGCAAGAAATTTGCAAGCTTTGCTGGATTGCTCCAAATCTAAAGCTACCACTTGTTGTTCTTCTATTTCTCTAGAGTCCCATCATGCTGTTCTCAGATTGCTAAAGTCCATACCTCCTCGGTGTGTTCTTATGGCTGCAGATCTTCACAGCACAGACGCTTTCTTCTGCATGCTGTTCTTTCCCAGTTCAGGGCTCCTTCAAGGCTCTCCCTGAATGGCTACGCCGCCCCCTTTTATCCCAGTTCTCTTCAATGCTCACAGCTGCAGCCCATCAAGGACAACCAGGACCTGTGGGGCAAAGCCTCTAGACAGATATTCAAATAGAATCCATTTCCTCTACTCTAGCCAGTAAGTACTACCCTACAAGTCCTCAGAACCCCAAAGGCCACCTTTCATCTGACACCCAGACCCTGGGGAAAGGACTTCTTTTTCCCATGGCAAATGGCCTCCCTTGGCAGCCACTCACCCTGGCAGAAAGTGGGAGCCTAGCTAGAATGATGCAATCGTTGCTGGATTTTTCCAAAAGAAAAGCTGGCAGCAACTAGGGCCCTGGAAGTACTTAGAGCCTCAAACGCCACCTTGAACATATTCCTGAGACCCTGGGGAAAGGACTTCGTTTTTCCCATGGGAAATGGCCTTCATTTGTGGCCACTTGGCCTGGCAGGCAGGGCAGTGCCAAGCCAGGAATCTACAAACTCTGCTGGATCCTTCCAGAACGAAAGCTGCCAGCAACTAGGACCCTGCAAGTCCTTACAGCCCCAGATGCCACCAGTCATCTGACACCCAGAGCCTGGGCCAATGACTTCGTTTTCCCCATGGAAAATGGCCTCCATTTCTGGCCACTCGCCCTGACCAAGAGGGTGGTGCCCAGCAAGAAATTTGCAAGCTTTGCTGGATTGCTCCAAATCTAAAGCTACCACTTGTTGTTGTTCTATTTCTCTAGAGTCCCATCATGCTGTTCTCAGATTGCTAAAGTCCATACCTCCTCGGTGTGTTCTTATGGCTGCAGATCTTCACAGCACAGACGCTTTCTTCTGCATGCTGTTCTTTCCCAGTTCAGGGCTCCTTCAAGGCTCTCCCTGAATGGCTACGCCGCCCCCTTTTATCCCAGTTCTCTTCAATGCTCACAGCTGCAGCCCATCAAGGACAACCAGGACCTGTGGGACAGATATTCAAATAGAATCCATTTCCTCTACTCTAGCCAGTAAGTACTACCCTACAAGTCCTCAGAACCCCAAAGGCCACCTTTCATCTGACACCCAGACCCTGGGGAAAGGACTTCTTTTTCCCATGGCAAATGGCCTCCCTTGGCAGCCACTCACCCTGGCAGAAAGTGGGAGCCTAGCTAGAATGATGCAATCGTTGCTGGATTTTTCCAAAAGAAAAGCTGGCAGCAACTAGGGCCCTGGAAGTACTTAGAGCCTCAAACGCCACCTTGAACATATTCCTGAGACCCTGGGGAAAGGACTTCGTTTTTCCCATGGAAAATGGCCTTCATTTCTGGCCACTCTGCCTGGCAGGCAGGGCAGTGCCAAGCCAGGAATCTACAAACTGTGCTGGATCCTTCCAGAACGAAAGCTGCCAGCAACTAGGACCCTGCAAGTCCTTAGAGCCCCAGATGCCACCAGTCATCTGACACCCAGAGCCTGGGCCAATGACTTCGTTTTCCCCATGGAAAATGGCCTCCATTTCTGGCCACTCGCCCTGACCAAGAGGGTGGTGCCCAGCAAGAAATTTGCAAGCTTTGCTGGATTGCTCCAAATCTAAAGCTACCACTTGTTGTTGTTCTATTTCTCTAGAGTCCCATCATGCTGTTCTCAGATTGCTAAAGTCCATACCTCCTCGGTGTGTTCTTATGGCTGCAGATCTTCACAGCACAGACGCTTTCTTCTGCATGCTGTTCTTTCCCAGTTCAGGGCTCCTTCAAGGCTCTCCCTGAATGGCTACGCCGCCCCCTTTTATCCCAGTTCTCTTCAATGCTCACAGCTGCAGCCCATCAAGGACAACCAGGACCTGTGGGACAGATATTCAAATAGAATCCATTTCCTCTACTCTAGCCAGTAAGTAGTACCCTACAAGTCCTCAGAACCCCAAAGGCCACCTTTCATCTGACACCCAGACCCTGGGGAAAGGACTTCTTTTTCCCATGGCAAATGGCCTCCCTTGGCAGCCACTCACCCTGGCAGAAAGTGGGAGCCTAGCTAGAATGATGCAATCGTTGCTGGATTTTTCCAAAAGAAAAGCTGGCAGCAACTAGGGCCCTGGAAGTATTTAGAGCCTCAAACGCCACCTTGAACATATTCCTGAGACCCTGGGGAAAGGACTTCGTTTTTCCCATGGAAAATGGCCTTCATTTCTGGCCACTCTGCCTGGCAGGCAGGGCAGTGCCAAGCCAGGAATCTACAAACTGTGCTGGATCCTTCCAGAACGAAAGCTGCCAGCAACTAGGACCCTGCAAGTCCTTACAGCCCCAGATGCCACCAGTCATCTGACACCCAGAGCCTGGGCCAATGACTTCGTTTTCCCCATGGAAAATGGCCTCCATTTCTGGCCACTCGCCCTGACCAAGAGGGTGGTGCCCAGCAAGAAATTTGCAAGCTTTGCTGGATTGCTCCAAATCTAAAGCTACCACTTGTTGTTCTTCTATTTCTCTAGAGTCCCATCATGCTGTTCTCAGATTGCTAAAGTCCATACCTCCTCGGTGTGTTCTTATGGCTGCAGATCTTCACAGCACAGACGCTTTCTTCTGCATGCTGTTCTTTCCCAGTTCAGGGCTCCTTCAAGGCTCTCCCTGAATGGCTACGCCGCCCCCTTTTATCCCAGTTCTCTTCAATGCTCACAGCTGCAGCCCATCAAGGACAACCAGGACCTGTGGGGCAAAGCCTCTAGACAGATATTCAAATAGAATCCATTTCCTCTACTCTAGCCAGTAAGTACTACCCTACAAGTCCTCAGAACCCCAAAGGCCACCTTTCATCTGACACCCAGACCCTGGGGAAAGGACTTCTTTTTCCCATGGCAAATGGCCTCCCTTGGCAGCCACTCACCCTGGCAGAAAGTGGGAGCCTAGCTAGAATGATGCAATCGTTGCTGGATTTTTCCAAAAGAAAAGCTGGCAGCAACTAGGGCCCTGGAAGTACTTAGAGCCTCAAACGCCACCTTGAACATATTCCTGAGACCCTGGGGAAAGGACTTCGTTTTTCCCATGGGAAATGGCCTTCATTTGTGGCCACTTGGCCTGGCAGGCAGGGCAGTGCCAAGCCAGGAATCTACAAACTCTGCTGGATCCTTCCAGAATGAAAGCTGCCAGCAACTAGGACCCTGCAAGTCCTTACAGCCCCAGATGCCACCAGTCATCTGACACCCAGAGCCTGGGCCAATGACTTCGTTTTCCCCATGGAAAATGGCCTCCATTTCTGGCCACTCGCCCTGACCAAGAGGGTGGTGCCCAGCAAGAAATTTGCAAGCTTTGCTGGATTGCTCCAAATCTAAAGCTACCACTTGTTGTTGTTCTATTTCTCTAGAGTCCCATCATGCTGTTCTCAGATTGCTAAAGTCCATACCTCCTCGGTGTGTTCTTATGGCTGCAGATCTTCACAGCACAGACGCTTTCTTCTGCATGCTGTTCTTTCCCAGTTCAGGGCTCCTTCAAGGCTCTCCCTGAATGGCTACGCCGCCCCCTTTTATCCCAGTTCTCTTCAATGCTCACAGCTGCAGCCCATCAAGGACAACCAGGACCTGTGGGACAGATATTCAAATAGAATCCATTTCCTCTACTCTAGCCAGTAAGTACTACCCTACAAGTCCTCAGAACCCCAAAGGCCACCTTTCATCTGACACCCAGACCCTGGGGAAAGGACTTCTTTTTCCCATGGCAAATGGCCTCCCTTGGCAGCCACTCACCCTGGCAGAAAGTGGGAGCCTAGCTAGAATGATGCAATCGTTGCTGGATTTTTCCAAAAGAAAAGCTGGCAGCAACTAGGGCCCTGGAAGTACTTAGAGCCTCAAACGCCACCTTGAACATATTCCTGAGACCCTGGGGAAAGGACTTCGTTTTTCCCATGGGAAATGGCCTTCATTTGTGGCCACTTGGCCTGGCAGGCAGGGCAGTGCCAAGCCAGGAATCTACAAACTCTGCTGGATCCTTCCAGAACGAAAGCTGCCAGCAACTAGGACCCTGCAAGTCCTTACAGCCCCAGATGCCACCAGTCATCTGACACCCAGAGCCTGGGCCAATGACTTCGTTTTCCCCATGGAAAATGGCCTCCATTTCTGGCCACTCGCCCTGACCAAGAGGGTGGTGCCCAGCAAGAAATTTGCAAGCTTTGCTGGATTGCTCCAAATCTAAAGCTACCACTTGTTGTTCTTCTATTTCTCTAGAGTCCCATCATGCTGTTCTCAGATTGCTAAAGTCCATACCTCCTCGGTGTGTTCTTATGGCTGCAGATCTTCACAGCACAGACGCTTTCTTCTGCATGCTGTTCTTTCCCAGTTCAGGGCTCCTTCAAGGCTCTCCCTGAATGGCTACGCCGCCCCCTTTTATCCCAGTTCTCTTCAATGCTCACAGCTGCAGCCCATCAAGGACAACCAGGACCTGTGGGACAGATATTCAAATAGAATCCATTTCCTCTACTCTAGCCAGTAAGTACTACCCTACAAGTCCTCAGAACCCCAAAGGCCACCTTTCATCTGACACCCAGACCCTGGGGAAAGGACTTCTTTTTCCCATGGCAAATGGCCTCCCTTGGCAGCCACTCACCCTGGCAGAAAGTGGGAGCCTAGCTAGAATGATGCAATCGTTGCTGGATTTTTCCAAAAGAAAAGCTGGCAGCAACTAGGGCCCTGGAAGTACTTAGAGCCTCAAACGCCACCTTGAACATATTACTGAGACCCTGGGGAAAGGACTTCGTTTTTCCCATGGAAAATGGCCTTCATTTGTGGCCACTCTGCCTGGCAGGCAGGGCAGTGCCAAGCCAGGAATCTACAAACTCTGCTGGATCCTTCCAGAACGAAAGCTGCCAGCAACTAGGACCCTGCAAGTCCTTAGAGCCCCAGATGCCACCAGTCATCTGACACCCAGAGCCTGGGCCAATGACTTCGTTTTCCCCATGGAAAATGGCCTCCATTTCTGGCCACTCGCCCTGACCAAGAGGGTGGTGCCCAGCAAGAAATTTGCAAGCTTTGCTGGATTGCTCCAAATCTAAAGCTACCACTTGTTGTTGTTCTATTTCTCTAGAGTCCCATCATGCTGTTCTCAGATTGCTAAAGTCCATACCTCCTCGGTGTGTTCTTATGGCTGCAGATCTTCACAGCACAGACGCTTTCTTCTGCATGCTGTTCTTTCCCAGTTCAGGGCTCCTTCAAGGCTCTCCCTGAATGGCTACGCCGCCCCCTTTTATCCCAGTTCTCTTCAATGCTCACAGCTGCAGCCCATCAAGGACAACCAGGACCTGTGGGACAGATATTCAAATAGAATCCATTTCCTCTACTCTAGCCAGTAAGTACTACCCTACAAGTCCTCAGAACCCCAAAGGCCACCTTTCATCTGACACCCAGACCCTGGGGAAAGGACTTCTTTTTCCCATGGCAAATGGCCTCCCTTGGCAGCCACTCACCCTGGCAGAAAGTGGGAGCCTAGCTAGAATGATGCAATCGTTGCTGGATTTTTCCAAAAGAAAAGCTGGCAGCAACTAGGGCCCTGGAAGTACTTAGAGCCTCAAACGCCACCTTGAACATATTCCTGAGACCCTGGGGAAAGGACTTCGTTTTTCCCATGGAAAATGGCCTTCATTTGTGGCCACTCTGCCTGGCAGGCAGGGCAGTGCCAAGCCAGGAATCTACAAACTGTGCTGGATCCTTCCAGAACGAAAGCTGCCAGCAACTAGGACCCTGCAAGTCCTTACAGCCCCAGATGCCACCAGTCATCTGACACCCAGAGCCTGGGCCAATGACTTCGTTTTCCCCATGGAAAATGGCCTCCATTTCTGGCCACTCGCCCTGACCAAGAGGGTGGTGCCCAGCAAGAAATTTGCAAGCTTTGCTGGATTGCTCCAAATCTAAAGCTACCACTTGTTGTTCTTCTATTTCTCTAGAGTCCCATCATGCTGTTCTCAGATTGCTAAAGTCCATACCTCCTCGGTGTGTTCTTATGGCTGCAGATCTTCACAGCACAGACGCTTTCTTCTGCATGCTGTTCTTTCCCAGTTCAGGGCTCCTTCAAGGCTCTCCCTGAATGGCTACGCCGCCCCCTTTTATCCCAGTTCTCTTCAATGCTCACAGCTGCAGCCCATCAAGGACAACCAGGACCTGTGGGACAGATATTCAAATAGAATCCATTTCCTCTACTCTAGCCAGTAAGTACTACCCTACAAGTCCTCAGAACCCCAAAGGCCACCTTTCATCTGACACCCAGACCCTGGGGAAAGGACTTCTTTTTCCCATGGCAAATGGCCTCCCTTGGCAGCCACTCACCCTGGCAGAAAGTGGGAGCCTAGCTAGAATGATGCAATCGTTGCTGGATTTTTCCAAAAGAAAAGCTGGCAGCAACTAGGGCCCTGGAAGTACTTAGAGCCTCAAACGCCACCTTGAACATATTCCTGAGACCCTGGGGAAAGGACTTCGTTTTTCCCATGGGAAATGGCCTTCATTTGTGGCCACTCTGCCTGGCAGGCAGGGCAGTGCCAAGCCAGGAATCTACAAACTGTGCTGGATCCTTCCAGAACGAAAGCTGCCAGCAACTAGGACCCTGCAAGTCCTTACAGCCCCAGATGCCACCAGTCATCTGACACCCAGAGCCTGGGCCAATGACTTCGTTTTCCCCATGGAAAATGGCCTCCATTTCTGGCCACTCGCCCTGACCAAGAGGGTGGTGCCCAGCAAGAAATTTGCAAGCTTTGCTGGATTGCTCCAAATCTAAAGCTACCACTTGTTGTTCTTCTATTTCTCTAGAGTCCCATCATGCTGTTCTCAGATTGCTAAAGTCCATACCTCCTCGGTGTGTTCTTATGGCTGCAGATCTTCACAGCACAGACGCTTTCTTCTGCATGCTGTTCTTTCCCAGTTCAGGGCTCCTTCAAGGCTCTCCCTGAATGGCTACGCCGCCCCCTTTTATCCCAGTTCTCTTCAATGCTCACAGCTGCAGCCCATCAAGGACAACCAGGACCTGTGGGACAGATATTCAAATAGAATCCATTTCCTCTACTCTAGCCAGTAAGTAGTACCCTACAAGTCCTCAGAACCCCAAAGGCCACCTTTCATCTGACACCCAGACCCTGGGGAAAGGACTTCTTTTTCCCATGGCAAATGGCCTCCCTTGGCAGCCACTCACCCTGGCAGAAAGTGGGAGCCTAGCTAGAATGATGCAATCGTTGCTGGATTTTTCCAAAAGAAAAGCTGGCAGCAACTAGGGCCCTGGAAGTACTTAGAGCCTCAAACGCCACCTTGAACATATTCCTGAGACCCTGGGGAAAGGACTTCGTTTTTCCCATGGGAAATGGCCTTCATTTGTGGCCACTCTGCCTGGCAGGCAGGGCAGTGCCAAGCCAGGAATCTACAAACTCTGCTGGATCCTTCCAGAACGAAAGCTGCCAGCAACTAGGACCCTGCAAGTCCTTAGAGCCCCAGATGCCACCAGTCATCTGACACCCAGAGCCTGGGCCAATGACTTCGTTTTCCCCATGGAAAATGGCCTCCATTTCTGGCCACTCGCCCTGACCAAGAGGGTGGTGCCCAGCAAGAAATTTGCAAGCTTTGCTGGATTGCTCCAAATCTAAAGCTACCACTTGTTGTTCTTCTATTTCTCTAGAGTCCCATCATGCTGTTCTCAGATTGCTAAAGTCCATACCTCCTCGGTGTGTTCTTATGGCTGCAGATCTTCACAGCACAGACGCTTTCTTCTGCATGCTGTTCTTTCCCAGTTCAGGGCTCCTTCAAGGCTCTCCCTGAATGGCTACGCCGCCCCCTTTTATCCCAGTTCTCTTCAATGCTCACAGCTGCAGCCCATCAAGGACAACCAGGACCTGTGGGACAGATATTCAAATAGAATCCATTTCCTCTACTCTAGCCAGTAAGTACTACCCTACAAGTCCTCAGAACCCCAAAGGCCACCTTTCATCTGACACCCAGACCCTGGGGAAAGGACTTCTTTTTCCCATGGCAAATGGCCTCCCTTGGCAGCCACTCACCCTGGCAGAAAGTGGGAGCCTAGCTAGAATGATGCAATCGTTGCTGGATTTTTCCAAAAGAAAAGCTGGCAGCAACTAGGGCCCTGGAAGTACTTAGAGCCTCAAACGCCACCTTGAACATATTACTGAGACCCTGGGGAAAGGACTTCGTTTTTCCCATGGGAAATGGCCTTCATTTGTGGCCACTTGGCCTGGCAGGCAGGGCAGTGCCAAGCCAGGAATCTACAAACTCTGCTGGATCCTTCCAGAACGAAAGCTGCCAGCAACTAGGACCCTGCAAGTCCTTACAGCCCCAGATGCCACCAGTCATCTGACACCCAGAGCCTGGGCCAATGACTTCGTTTTCCCCATGGAAAATGGCCTCCATTTCTGGCCACTCGCCCTGACCAAGAGGGTGGTGCCCAGCAAGAAATTTGCAAGCTTTGCTGGATTGCTCCAAATCTAAAGCTACCACTTGTTGTTCTTCTATTTCTCTAGAGTCCCATCATGCTGTTCTCAGATTGCTAAAGTCCATACCTCCTCGGTGTGTTCTTATGGCTGCAGATCTTCACAGCACAGACGCTTTCTTCTGCATGCTGTTCTTTCCCAGTTCAGGGCTCCTTCAAGGCTCTCCCTGAATGGCTACGCCGCCCCCTTTTATCCCAGTTCTCTTCAATGCTCACAGCTGCAGCCCATCAAGGACAACCAGGACCTGTGGGACAGATATTCAAATAGAATCCATTTCCTCTACTCTAGCCAGTAAGTACTACCCTACAAGTCCTCAGAACCCCAAAGGCCACCTTTCATCTGACACCCAGACCCTGGGGAAAGGACTTCTTTTTCCCATGGCAAATGGCCTCCCTTGGCAGCCACTCACCCTGGCAGAAAGTGGGAGCCTAGCTAGAATGATGCAATCGTTGCTGGATTTTTCCAAAAGAAAAGCTGGCAGCAACTAGGGCCCTGGAAGTACTTAGAGCCTCAAACGCCACCTTGAACATATTCCTGAGACCCTGGGGAAAGGACTTCGTTTTTCCCATGGAAAATGGCCTTCATTTGTGGCCACTCTGCCTGGCAGGCAGGGCAGTGCCAAGCCAGGAATCTACAAACTCTGCTGGATCCTTCCAGAACGAAAGCTGCCAGCAACTAGGACCCTGCAAGTCCTTAGAGCCCCAGATGCCACCAGTCATCTGACACCCAGAGCCTGGGCCAATGACTTCGTTTTCCCCATGGAAAATGGCCTCCATTTCTGGCCACTCGCCCTGACCAAGAGGGTGGTGCCCAGCAAGAAATTTGCAAGCTTTGCTGGATTGCTCCAAATCTAAAGCTACCACTTGTTGTTGTTCTATTTCTCTAGAGTCCCATCATGCTGTTCTCAGATTGCTAAAGTCCATACCTCCTCGGTGTGTTCTTATGGCTGCAGATCTTCACAGCACAGACGCTTTCTTCTGCATGCTGTTCTTTCCCAGTTCAGGGCTCCTTCAAGGCTCTCCCTGAATGGCTACGCCGCCCCCTTTTATCCCAGTTCTCTTCAATGCTCACAGCTGCAGCCCATCAAGGACAACCAGGACCTGTGGGACAGATATTCAAATAGAATCCATTTCCTCTACTCTAGCCAGTAAGTACTACCCTACAAGTCCTCAGAACCCCAAAGGCCACCTTTCATCTGACACCCAGACCCTGGGGAAAGGACTTCTTTTTCCCATGGCAAATGGCCTCCCTTGGCAGCCACTCACCCTGGCAGAAAGTGGGAGCCTAGCTAGAATGATGCAATCGTTGCTGGATTTTTCCAAAAGAAAAGCTGGCAGCAACTAGGGCCCTGGAAGTACTTAGAGCCTCAAACGCCACCTTGAACATATTCCTGAGACCCTGGGGAAAGGACTTCGTTTTTCCCATGGGAAATGGCCTTCATTTGTGGCCACTCTGCCTGGCAGGCAGGGCAGTGCCAAGCCAGGAATCTACAAACTGTGCTGGATCCTTCCAGAACGAAAGCTGCCAGCAACTAGGACCCTGCAAGTCCTTACAGCCCCAGATGCCACCAGTCATCTGACACCCAGAGCCTGGGCCAATGACTTCGTTTTCCCCATGGAAAATGGCCTCCATTTCTGGCCACTCGCCCTGACCAAGAGGGTGGTGCCCAGCAAGAAATTTGCAAGCTTTGCTGGATTGCTCCAAATCTAAAGCTACCACTTGTTGTTCTTCTATTTCTCTAGAGTCCCATCATGCTGTTCTCAGATTGCTAAAGTCCATACCTCCTCGGTGTGTTCTTATGGCTGCAGATCTTCACAGCACAGACGCTTTCTTCTGCATGCTGTTCTTTCCCAGTTCAGGGCTCCTTCAAGGCTCTCCCTGAATGGCTACGCCGCCCCCTTTTATCCCAGTTCTCTTCAATGCTCACAGCTGCAGCCCATCAAGGACAACCAGGACCTGTGGGACAGATATTCAAATAGAATCCATTTCCTCTACTCTAGCCAGTAAGTAGTACCCTACAAGTCCTCAGAACCCCAAAGGCCACCTTTCATCTGACACCCAGACCCTGGGGAAAGGACTTCTTTTTCCCATGGCAAATGGCCTCCCTTGGCAGCCACTCACCCTGGCAGAAAGTGGGAGCCTAGCTAGAATGATGCAATCGTTGCTGGATTTTTCCAAAAGAAAAGCTGGCAGCAACTAGGGCCCTGGAAGTACTTAGAGCCTCAAACGCCACCTTGAACATATTCCTGAGACCCTGGGGAAAGGACTTCGTTTTTCCCATGGAAAATGGCCTTCATTTGTGGCCACTCTGCCTGGCAGGCAGGGCAGTGCCAAGCCAGGAATCTACAAACTCTGCTGGATCCTTCCAGAACGAAAGCTGCCAGCAACTAGGACCCTGCAAGTCCTTAGAGCCCCAGATGCCACCAGTCATCTGACACCCAGAGCCTGGGCCAATGACTTCGTTTTCCCCATGGAAAATGGCCTCCATTTCTGGCCACTCGCCCTGACCAAGAGGGTGGTGCCCAGCAAGAAATTTGCAAGCTTTGCTGGATTGCTCCAAATCTAAAGCTACCACTTGTTGTTCTTCTATTTCTCTAGAGTCCCATCATGCTGTTCTCAGATTGCTAAAGTCCATACCTCCTCGGTGTGTTCTTATGGCTGCAGATCTTCACAGCACAGACGCTTTCTTCTGCATGCTGTTCTTTCCCAGTTCAGGGCTCCTTCAAGGCTCTCCCTGAATGGCTACGCCGCCCCCTTTTATCCCAGTTCTCTTCAATGCTCACAGCTGCAGCCCATCAAGGACAACCAGGACCTGTGGGACAGATATTCAAATAGAATCCATTTCCTCTACTCTAGCCAGTAAGTAGTACCCTACAAGTCCTCAGAACCCCAAAGGCCACCTTTCATCTGACACCCAGACCCTGGGGAAAGGACTTCTTTTTCCCATGGCAAATGGCCTCCCTTGGCAGCCACTCACCCTGGCAGAAAGTGGGAGCCTAGCTAGAATGATGCAATCGTTGCTGGATTTTTCCAAAAGAAAAGCTGGCAGCAACTAGGGCCCTGGAAGTACTTAGAGCCTCAAACGCCACCTTGAACATATTCCTGAGACCCTGGGGAAAGGACTTCGTTTTTCCCATGGGAAATGGCCTTCATTTGTGGCCACTTGGCCTGGCAGGCAGGGCAGTGCCAAGCCAGGAATCTACAAACTCTGCTGGATCCTTCCAGAACGAAAGCTGCCAGCAACTAGGACCCTGCAAGTCCTTAGAGCCCCAGACGCCACCTGTCATCTGACACCCAGAGCCTGGGCCAATGACTTCGTTTTCCCCATGGAAAATGGCCTCCATTTCTGGCCACTCGCCCTGACCAAGAGGGTGGTGCCCAGCAAGAAATTTGCAAGCTTTGCTGGATTGCTCCAAATCGAAAGCTGCCACTTGTTGTTGTTCTATTTCTCTAGAGTCCCATCATGCTGTTCTCAGATTGCTAAAGTCCATACCTCCTCGGTGTGTTCTTATGGCTGCAGATCTTCACAGCACAGACGCTTTCTTCTGCATGCTGTTCTTTCCCAGTTCAGGGCTCCTTCAAGGCTCTCCCTGAATGGCTACGCCGCCCCCTTTTATCCCAGTTCTCTTCAATGCTCACAGCTGCAGCCCATCAAGGACAACCAGGACCTGTGGGACAGATATTCAAATAGAATCCATTTCCTCTACTCTAGCCAGTAAGTACTACCCTACAAGTCCTCAGAACCCCAAAGGCCACCTTTCATCTGACACCCAGACCCTGGGGAAAGGACTTCTTTTTCCCATGGCAAATGGCCTCCCTTGGCAGCCACTCACCCTGGCAGAAAGTGGGAGCCTAGCTAGAATGATGCAATCGTTGCTGGATTTTTCCAAAAGAAAAGCTGGCAGCAACTAGGGCCCTGGAAGTACTTAGAGCCTCAAACGCCACCTTGAACATATTCCTGAGACCCTGGGGAAAGGACTTCGTTTTTCCCATGGAAAATGGCCTTCATTTGTGGCCACTCTGCCTGGCAGGCAGGGCAGTGCCAAGCCAGGAATCTACAAACTCTGCTGGATCCTTCCAGAACGAAAGCTGCCAGCAACTAGGACCCTGCAAGTCCTTAGAGCCCCAGATGCCACCAGTCATCTGACACCCAGAGCCTGGGCCAATGACTTCGTTTTCCCCATGGAAAATGGCCTCCATTTCTGGCCACTCGCCCTGACCAAGAGGGTGGTGCCCAGCAAGAAATTTGCAAGCTTTGCTGGATTGCTCCAAATCGAAAGCTGCCACTTGTTGTTGTTCTATTTCTCTAGAGTCCCATCATGCTGTTCTCAGATTGCTAAAGTCCATACCTCCTCGGTGTGTTCTTATGGCTGCAGATCTTCACAGCACAGACGCTTTCTTCTGCATGCTGTTCTTTCCCAGTTCAGGGCTCCTTCAAGGCTCTCCCTGAATGGCTACGCCGCCCCCTTTTATCCCAGTTCTCTTCAATGCTCACAGCTGCAGCCCATCAAGGACAACCAGGACCTGTGGGACAGATATTCAAATAGAATCCATTTCCTCTACTCTAGCCAGTAAGTACTACCCTACAAGTCCTCAGAACCCCAAAGGCCACCTTTCATCTGACACCCAGACCCTGGGGAAAGGACTTCTTTTTCCCATGGCAAATGGCCTCCCTTGGCAGCCACTCACCCTGGCAGAAAGTGGGAGCCTAGCTAGAATGATGCAATCGTTGCTGGATTTTTCCAAAAGAAAAGCTGGCAGCAACTAGGGCCCTGGAAGTACTTAGAGCCTCAAACGCCACCTTGAACATATTACTGAGACCCTGGGGAAAGGACTTCGTTTTTCCCATGGGAAATGGCCTTCATTTGTGGCCACTTGGCCTGGCAGGCAGGGCAGTGCCAAGCCAGGAATCTACAAACTCTGCTGGATCCTTCCAGAACGAAAGCTGCCAGCAACTAGGACCCTGCAAGTCCTTAGAGCCCCAGACGCCACCTTTCATCTGACACCCAGAGCCTGGGCCAATGACTTCGTTTTCCCCATGGAAAATGGCCTCCATTTCTGGCCTCTCACCCTGACCAAGAGGGTGGTGCCCAGCAAGAAATTTGCAAGCTTTGCTGGATTGCTCCAAATCTAAAGCTACCACTTGTTGTTCTTCTATTTCTCTAGAGTCCCATCATGCTGTTCTCAGATTGCTAAAGTCCATACCTCCTCGGTGTGTTCTTATGGCTGCAGATCTTCACAGCACAGACGCTTTCTTCTGCATGCTGTTCTTTCCCAGTTCAGGGCTCCTTCAAGGCTCTCCCTGAATGGCTACGCCGCCCCCTTTTATCCCAGTTCTCTTCAATGCTCACAGCTGCAGCCCATCAAGGACAACCAGGACCTGTGGGACAGATATTCAAATAGAATCCATTTCCTCTACTCTAGCCAGTAAGTACTACCCTACAAGTCCTCAGAACCCCAAAGGCCACCTTTCATCTGACACCCAGACCCTGGGGAAAGGACTTCTTTTTCCCATGGCAAATGGCCTCCCTTGGCAGCCACTCACCCTGGCAGAAAGTGGGAGCCTAGCTAGAATGATGCAATCGTTGCTGGATTTTTCCAAAAGAAAAGCTGGCAGCAACTAGGGCCCTGGAAGTACTTAGAGCCTCAAACGCCACCTTGAACATATTACTGAGACCCTGGGGAAAGGACTTCGTTTTTCCCATGGGAAATGGCCTTCATTTGTGGCCACTTGGCCTGGCAGGCAGGGCAGTGCCAAGCCAGGAATCTACAAACTCTGCTGGATCCTTCCAGAACGAAAGCTGCCAGCAACTAGGACCCTGCAAGTCCTTACAGCCCCAGATGCCACCAGTCATCTGACACCCAGAGCCTGGGCCAATGACTTCGTTTTCCCCATGGAAAATGGCCTCCATTTCTGGCCACTCGCCCTGACCAAGAGGGTGGTGCCCAGCAAGAAATTTGCAAGCTTTGCTGGATTGCTCCAAATCGAAAGCTACCACTTGTTGTTGTTCTATTTCTCTAGAGTCCCATCATGCTGTTCTCAGATTGCTAAAGTCCATACCTCCTCGGTGTGTTCTTATGGCTGCAGATCTTCACAGCACAGACGCTTTCTTCTGCATGCTGTTCTTTCCCAGTTCAGGGCTCCTTCAAGGCTCTCCCTGAATGGCTACGCCGCCCCCTTTTATCCCAGTTCTCTTCAATGCTCACAGCTGCAGCCCATCAAGGACAACCAGGACCTGTGGGGCAAAGCCTCTAGACATATATTCAAATAGAATCCATTTCCTCTACTCTAGCCAGTAAGTACTACCCTACAAGTCCTCAGAACCCCAAAGGCCACCTTTCATCTGACACCCAGACCCTGGGGAAAGGACTTCTTTTTCCCATGGCAAATGGCCTCCCTTGGCAGCCACTCACCCTGGCAGAAAGTGGGAGCCTAGCTAGAATGATGCAATCGTTGCTGGATTTTTCCAAAAGAAAAGCTGGCAGCAACTAGGGCCCTGGAAGTACTTAGAGCCTCAAACGCCACCTTGAACATATTCCTGAGACCCTGGGGAAAGGACTTCGTTTTTCCCATGGAAAATGGCCTTCATTTGTGGCCACTTGGCCTGGCAGGCAGGGCAGTGCCAAGCCAGGAATCTACAAACTCTGCTGGATCCTTCCAGAACGAAAGCTGCCAGCAACTAGGACCCTGCAAGTCCTTAGAGCCCCAGATGCCACCAGTCATCTGACACCCAGAGCCTGGGCCAATGACTTCGTTTTCCCCATGGAAAATGGCCTCCATTTCTGGCCACTCGCCCTGACCAAGAGGGTGGTGCCCAGCAAGAAATTTGCAAGCTTTGCTGGATTGCTCCAAATCTAAAGCTACCACTTGTTGTTGTTCTATTTCTCTAGAGTCCCATCATGCTGTTCTCAGATTGCTAAAGTCCATACCTCCTCGGTGTGTTCTTATGGCTGCAGATCTTCACAGCACAGACGCTTTCTTCTGCATGCTGTTCTTTCCCAGTTCAGGGCTCCTTCAAGGCTCTCCCTGAATGGCTACGCCGCCCCCTTTTATCCCAGTTCTCTTCAATGCTCACAGCTGCAGCCCATCAAGGACAACCAGGACCTGTGGGACAGATATTCAAATAGAATCCATTTCCTCTACTCTAGCCAGTAAGTACTACCCTACAAGTCCTCAGAACCCCAAAGGCCACCTTTCATCTGACACCCAGACCCTGGGGAAAGGACTTCTTTTTCCCATGGCAAATGGCCTCCCTTGGCAGCCACTCACCCTGGCAGAAAGTGGGAGCCTAGCTAGAATGATGCAATCGTTGCTGGATTTTTCCAAAAGAAAAGCTGGCAGCAACTAGGGCCCTGGAAGTACTTAGAGCCTCAAACGCCACCTTGAACATATTCCTGAGACCCTGGGGAAAGGACTTCGTTTTTCCCATGGGAAATGGCCTTCATTTGTGGCCACTTGGCCTGGCAGGCAGGGCAGTGCCAAGCCAGGAATCTACAAACTCTGCTGGATCCTTCCAGAACGAAAGCTGCCAGCAACTAGGACCCTGCAAGTCCTTACAGCCCCAGATGCCACCAGTCATCTGACACCCAGAGCCTGGGCCAATGACTTCGTTTTCCCCATGGAAAATGGCCTCCATTTCTGGCCACTCGCCCTGACCAAGAGGGTGGTGCCCAGCAAGAAATTTGCAAGCTTTGCTGGATTGCTCCAAATCTAAAGCTACCACTTGTTGTTCTTCTATTTCTCTAGAGTCCCATCATGCTGTTCTCAGATTGCTAAAGTCCATACCTCCTCGGTGTGTTCTTATGGCTGCAGATCTTCACAGCACAGACGCTTTCTTCTGCATGCTGTTCTTTCCCAGTTCAGGGCTCCTTCAAGGCTCTCCCTGAATGGCTACGCCGCCCCCTTTTATCCCAGTTCTCTTCAATGCTCACAGCTGCAGCCCATCAAGGACAACCAGGACCTGTGGGACAGATATTCAAATAGAATCCATTTCCTCTACTCTAGCCAGTAAGTAGTACCCTACAAGTCCTCAGAACCCCAAAGGCCACCTTTCATCTGACACCCAGACCCTGGGGAAAGGACTTCTTTTTCCCATGGCAAATGGCCTCCCTTGGCAGCCACTCACCCTGGCAGAAAGTGGGAGCCTAGCTAGAATGATGCAATCGTTGCTGGATTTTTCCAAAAGAAAAGCTGGCAGCAACTAGGGCCCTGGAAGTATTTAGAGCCTCAAACGCCACCTTGAACATATTCCTGAGACCCTGGGGAAAGGACTTCGTTTTTCCCATGGAAAATGGCCTTCATTTGTGGCCACTCTGCCTGGCAGGCAGGGCAGTGCCAAGCCAGGAATCTACAAACTGTGCTGGATCCTTCCAGAACGAAAGCTGCCAGCAACTAGGACCCTGCAAGTCCTTACAGCCCCAGATGCCACCAGTCATCTGACACCCAGAGCCTGGGCCAATGACTTCGTTTTCCCCATGGAAAATGGCCTCCATTTCTGGCCACTCGCCCTGACCAAGAGGGTGGTGCCCAGCAAGAAATTTGCAAGCTTTGCTGGATTGCTCCAAATCGAAAGCTACCACTTGTTGTTCTTCTATTTCTCTAGAGTCCCATCATGCTGTTCTCAGATTGCTAAAGTCCATACCTCCTCGGTGTGTTCTTATGGCTGCAGATCTTCACAGCACAGACGCTTTCTTCTGCATGCTGTTCTTTCCCAGTTCAGGGCTCCTTCAAGGCTCTCCCTGAATGGCTACGCCGCCCCCTTTTATCCCAGTTCTCTTCAATGCTCACAGCTGCAGCCCATCAAGGACAACCAGGACCTGTGGGGCAAAGCCTCTAGACAGATATTCAAATAGAATCCATTTCCTCTACTCTAGCCAGTAAGTACTACCCTACAAGTCCTCAGAACCCCAAAGGCCACCTTTCATCTGACACCCAGACCCTGGGGAAAGGACTTCTTTTTCCCATGGCAAATGGCCTCCCTTGGCAGCCACTCACCCTGGCAGAAAGTGGGAGCCTAGCTAGAATGATGCAATCGTTGCTGGATTTTTCCAAAAGAAAAGCTGGCAGCAACTAGGGCCCTGGAAGTACTTAGAGCCTCAAACGCCACCTTGAACATATTCCTGAGACCCTGGGGAAAGGACTTCGTTTTTCCCATGGGAAATGGCCTTCATTTGTGGCCACTTGGCCTGGCAGGCAGGGCAGTGCCAAGCCAGGAATCTACAAACTCTGCTGGATCCTTCCAGAACGAAAGCTGCCAGCAACTAGGACCCTGCAAGTCCTTACAGCCCCAGATGCCACCAGTCATCTGACACCCAGAGCCTGGGCCAATGACTTCGTTTTCCCCATGGAAAATGGCCTCCATTTCTGGCCACTCGCCCTGACCAAGAGGGTGGTGCCCAGCAAGAAATTTGCAAGCTTTGCTGGATTGCTCCAAATCTAAAGCTACCACTTGTTGTTGTTCTATTTCTCTAGAGTCCCATCATGCTGTTCTCAGATTGCTAAAGTCCATACCTCCTCGGTGTGTTCTTATGGCTGCAGATCTTCACAGCACAGACGCTTTCTTCTGCATGCTGTTCTTTCCCAGTTCAGGGCTCCTTCAAGGCTCTCCCTGAATGGCTACGCCGCCCCCTTTTATCCCAGTTCTCTTCAATGCTCACAGCTGCAGCCCATCAAGGACAACCAGGACCTGTGGGACAGATATTCAAATAGAATCCATTTCCTCTACTCTAGCCAGTAAGTACTACCCTACAAGTCCTCAGAACCCCAAAGGCCACCTTTCATCTGACACCCAGACCCTGGGGAAAGGACTTCTTTTTCCCATGGCAAATGGCCTCCCTTGGCAGCCACTCACCCTGGCAGAAAGTGGGAGCCTAGCTAGAATGATGCAATCGTTGCTGGATTTTTCCAAAAGAAAAGCTGGCAGCAACTAGGGCCCTGGAAGTACTTAGAGCCTCAAACGCCACCTTGAACATATTCCTGAGACCCTGGGGAAAGGACTTCGTTTTTCCCATGGGAAATGGCCTTCATTTGTGGCCACTTGGCCTGGCAGGCAGGGCAGTGCCAAGCCAGGAATCTACAAACTCTGCTGGATCCTTCCAGAACGAAAGCTGCCAGCAACTAGGACCCTGCAAGTCCTTACAGCCCCAGATGCCACCAGTCATCTGACACCCAGAGCCTGGGCCAATGACTTCGTTTTCCCCATGGAAAATGGCCTCCATTTCTGGCCACTCGCCCTGACCAAGAGGGTGGTGCCCAGCAAGAAATTTGCAAGCTTTGCTGGATTGCTCCAAATCTAAAGCTACCACTTGTTGTTCTTCTATTTCTCTAGAGTCCCATCATGCTGTTCTCAGATTGCTAAAGTCCATACCTCCTCGGTGTGTTCTTATGGCTGCAGATCTTCACAGCACAGACGCTTTCTTCTGCATGCTGTTCTTTCCCAGTTCAGGGCTCCTTCAAGGCTCTCCCTGAATGGCTACGCCGCCCCCTTTTATCCCAGTTCTCTTCAATGCTCACAGCTGCAGCCCATCAAGGACAACCAGGACCTGTGGGACAGATATTCAAATAGAATCCATTTCCTCTACTCTAGCCAGTAAGTACTACCCTACAAGTCCTCAGAACCCCAAAGGCCACCTTTCATCTGACACCCAGACCCTGGGGAAAGGACTTCTTTTTCCCATGGCAAATGGCCTCCCTTGGCAGCCACTCACCCTGGCAGAAAGTGGGAGCCTAGCTAGAATGATGCAATCGTTGCTGGATTTTTCCAAAAGAAAAGCTGGCAGCAACTAGGGCCCTGGAAGTACTTAGAGCCTCAAACGCCACCTTGAACATATTACTGAGACCCTGGGGAAAGGACTTCGTTTTTCCCATGGAAAATGGCCTTCATTTGTGGCCACTCTGCCTGGCAGGCAGGGCAGTGCCAAGCCAGGAATCTACAAACTCTGCTGGATCCTTCCAGAACGAAAGCTGCCAGCAACTAGGACCCTGCAAGTCCTTAGAGCCCCAGATGCCACCAGTCATCTGACACCCAGAGCCTGGGCCAATGACTTCGTTTTCCCCATGGAAAATGGCCTCCATTTCTGGCCACTCGCCCTGACCAAGAGGGTGGTGCCCAGCAAGAAATTTGCAAGCTTTGCTGGATTGCTCCAAATCTAAAGCTACCACTTGTTGTTGTTCTATTTCTCTAGAGTCCCATCATGCTGTTCTCAGATTGCTAAAGTCCATACCTCCTCGGTGTGTTCTTATGGCTGCAGATCTTCACAGCACAGACGCTTTCTTCTGCATGCTGTTCTTTCCCAGTTCAGGGCTCCTTCAAGGCTCTCCCTGAATGGCTACGCCGCCCCCTTTTATCCCAGTTCTCTTCAATGCTCACAGCTGCAGCCCATCAAGGACAACCAGGACCTGTGGGACAGATATTCAAATAGAATCCATTTCCTCTACTCTAGCCAGTAAGTACTACCCTACAAGTCCTCAGAACCCCAAAGGCCACCTTTCATCTGACACCCAGACCCTGGGGAAAGGACTTCTTTTTCCCATGGCAAATGGCCTCCCTTGGCAGCCACTCACCCTGGCAGAAAGTGGGAGCCTAGCTAGAATGATGCAATCGTTGCTGGATTTTTCCAAAAGAAAAGCTGGCAGCAACTAGGGCCCTGGAAGTACTTAGAGCCTCAAACGCCACCTTGAACATATTCCTGAGACCCTGGGGAAAGGACTTCGTTTTTCCCATGGAAAATGGCCTTCATTTGTGGCCACTCTGCCTGGCAGGCAGGGCAGTGCCAAGCCAGGAATCTACAAACTGTGCTGGATCCTTCCAGAACGAAAGCTGCCAGCAACTAGGACCCTGCAAGTCCTTACAGCCCCAGATGCCACCAGTCATCTGACACCCAGAGCCTGGGCCAATGACTTCGTTTTCCCCATGGAAAATGGCCTCCATTTCTGGCCACTCGCCCTGACCAAGAGGGTGGTGCCCAGCAAGAAATTTGCAAGCTTTGCTGGATTGCTCCAAATCGAAAGCTACCACTTGTTGTTCTTCTATTTCTCTAGAGTCCCATCATGCTGTTCTCAGATTGCTAAAGTCCATACCTCCTCGGTGTGTTCTTATGGCTGCAGATCTTCACAGCACAGACGCTTTCTTCTGCATGCTGTTCTTTCCCAGTTCAGGGCTCCTTCAAGGCTCTCCCTGAATGGCTACGCCGCCCCCTTTTATCCCAGTTCTCTTCAATGCTCACAGCTGCAGCCCATCAAGGACAACCAGGACCTGTGGGGCAAAGCCTCTAGACAGATATTCAAATAGAATCCATTTCCTCTACTCTAGCCAGTAAGTACTACCCTACAAGTCCTCAGAACCCCAAAGGCCACCTTTCATCTGACACCCAGACCCTGGGGAAAGGACTTCTTTTTCCCATGGCAAATGGCCTCCCTTGGCAGCCACTCACCCTGGCAGAAAGTGGGAGCCTAGCTAGAATGATGCAATCGTTGCTGGATTTTTCCAAAAGAAAAGCTGGCAGCAACTAGGGCCCTGGAAGTACTTAGAGCCTCAAACGCCACCTTGAACATATTCCTGAGACCCTGGGGAAAGGACTTCGTTTTTCCCATGGGAAATGGCCTTCATTTGTGGCCACTTGGCCTGGCAGGCAGGGCAGTGCCAAGCCAGGAATCTACAAACTCTGCTGGATCCTTCCAGAACGAAAGCTGCCAGCAACTAGGACCCTGCAAGTCCTTAGAGCCCCAGATGCCACCAGTCATCTGACACCCAGAGCCTGGGCCAATGACTTCGTTTTCCCCATGGAAAATGGCCTCCATTTCTGGCCACTCGCCCTGACCAAGAGGGTGGTGCCCAGCAAGAAATTTGCAAGCTTTGCTGGATTGCTCCAAATCTAAAGCTACCACTTGTTGTTGTTCTATTTCTCTAGAGTCCCATCATGCTGTTCTCAGATTGCTAAAGTCCATACCTCCTCGGTGTGTTCTTATGGCTGCAGATCTTCACAGCACAGACGCTTTCTTCTGCATGCTGTTCTTTCCCAGTTCAGGGCTCCTTCAAGGCTCTCCCTGAATGGCTACGCCGCCCCCTTTTATCCCAGTTCTCTTCAATGCTCACAGCTGCAGCCCATCAAGGACAACCAGGACCTGTGGGACAGATATTCAAATAGAATCCATTTCCTCTACTCTAGCCAGTAAGTACTACCCTACAAGTCCTCAGAACCCCAAAGGCCACCTTTCATCTGACACCCAGACCCTGGGGAAAGGACTTCTTTTTCCCATGGCAAATGGCCTCCCTTGGCAGCCACTCACCCTGGCAGAAAGTGGGAGCCTAGCTAGAATGATGCAATCGTTGCTGGATTTTTCCAAAAGAAAAGCTGGCAGCAACTAGGGCCCTGGAAGTACTTAGAGCCTCAAACGCCACCTTGAACATATTCCTGAGACCCTGGGGAAAGGACTTCGTTTTTCCCATGGGAAATGGCCTTCATTTGTGGCCACTTGGCCTGGCAGGCAGGGCAGTGCCAAGCCAGGAATCTACAAACTCTGCTGGATCCTTCCAGAACGAAAGCTGCCAGCAACTAGGACCCTGCAAGTCCTTACAGCCCCAGATGCCACCAGTCATCTGACACCCAGAGCCTGGGCCAATGACTTCGTTTTCCCCATGGAAAATGGCCTCCATTTCTGGCCACTCGCCCTGACCAAGAGGGTGGTGCCCAGCAAGAAATTTGCAAGCTTTGCTGGATTGCTCCAAATCTAAAGCTACCACTTGTTGTTCTTCTATTTCTCTAGAGTCCCATCATGCTGTTCTCAGATTGCTAAAGTCCATACCTCCTCGGTGTGTTCTTATGGCTGCAGATCTTCACAGCACAGACGCTTTCTTCTGCATGCTGTTCTTTCCCAGTTCAGGGCTCCTTCAAGGCTCTCCCTGAATGGCTACGCCGCCCCCTTTTATCCCAGTTCTCTTCAATGCTCACAGCTGCAGCCCATCAAGGACAACCAGGACCTGTGGGACAGATATTCAAATAGAATCCATTTCCTCTACTCTAGCCAGTAAGTACTACCCTACAAGTCCTCAGAACCCCAAAGGCCACCTTTCATCTGACACCCAGACCCTGGGGAAAGGACTTCTTTTTCCCATGGCAAATGGCCTCCCTTGGCAGCCACTCACCCTGGCAGAAAGTGGGAGCCTAGCTAGAATGATGCAATCGTTGCTGGATTTTTCCAAAAGAAAAGCTGGCAGCAACTAGGGCCCTGGAAGTACTTAGAGCCTCAAACGCCACCTTGAACATATTCCTGAGACCCTGGGGAAAGGACTTCGTTTTTCCCATGGGAAATGGCCTTCATTTGTGGCCACTTGGCCTGGCAGGCAGGGCAGTGCCAAGCCAGGAATCTACAAACTCTGCTGGATCCTTCCAGAACGAAAGCTGCCAGCAACTAGGACCCTGCAAGTCCTTACAGCCCCAGATGCCACCAGTCATCTGACACCCAGAGCCTGGGCCAATGACTTCGTTTTCCCCATGGAAAATGGCCTCCATTTCTGGCCACTCGCCCTGACCAAGAGGGTGGTGCCCAGCAAGAAATTTGCAAGCTTTGCTGGATTGCTCCAAATCTAAAGCTACCACTTGTTGTTCTTCTATTTCTCTAGAGTCCCATCATGCTGTTCTCAGATTGCTAAAGTCCATACCTCCTCGGTGTGTTCTTATGGCTGCAGATCTTCACAGCACAGACGCTTTCTTCTGCATGCTGTTCTTTCCCAGTTCAGGGCTCCTTCAAGGCTCTCCCTGAATGGCTACGCCGCCCCCTTTTATCCCAGTTCTCTTCAATGCTCACAGCTGCAGCCCATCAAGGACAACCAGGACCTGTGGGACAGATATTCAAATAGAATCCATTTCCTCTACTCTAGCCAGTAAGTACTACCCTACAAGTCCTCAGAACCCCAAAGGCCACCTTTCATCTGACACCCAGACCCTGGGGAAAGGACTTCTTTTTCCCATGGCAAATGGCCTCCCTTGGCAGCCACTCACCCTGGCAGAAAGTGGGAGCCTAGCTAGAATGATGCAATCGTTGCTGGATTTTTCCAAAAGAAAAGCTGGCAGCAACTAGGGCCCTGGAAGTACTTAGAGCCTCAAACGCCACCTTGAACATATTCCTGAGACCCTGGGGAAAGGACTTCGTTTTTCCCATGGAAAATGGCCTTCATTTGTGGCCACTCTGCCTGGCAGGCAGGGCAGTGCCAAGCCAGGAATCTACAAACTCTGCTGGATCCTTCCAGAACGAAAGCTGCCAGCAACTAGGACCCTGCAAGTCCTTAGAGCCCCAGATGCCACCAGTCATCTGACACCCAGAGCCTGGGCCAATGACTTCGTTTTCCCCATGGAAAATGGCCTCCATTTCTGGCCACTCGCCCTGACCAAGAGGGTGGTGCCCAGCAAGAAATTTGCAAGCTTTGCTGGATTGCTCCAAATCTAAAGCTACCACTTGTTGTTGTTCTATTTCTCTAGAGTCCCATCATGCTGTTCTCAGATTGCTAAAGTCCATACCTCCTCGGTGTGTTCTTATGGCTGCAGATCTTCACAGCACAGACGCTTTCTTCTGCATGCTGTTCTTTCCCAGTTCAGGGCTCCTTCAAGGCTCTCCCTGAATGGCTACGCCGCCCCCTTTTATCCCAGTTCTCTTCAATGCTCACAGCTGCAGCCCATCAAGGACAACCAGGACCTGTGGGACAGATATTCAAATAGAATCCATTTCCTCTACTCTAGCCAGTAAGTACTACCCTACAAGTCCTCAGAACCCCAAAGGCCACCTTTCATCTGACACCCAGACCCTGGGGAAAGGACTTCTTTTTCCCATGGCAAATGGCCTCCCTTGGCAGCCACTCACCCTGGCAGAAAGTGGGAGCCTAGCTAGAATGATGCAATCGTTGCTGGATTTTTCCAAAAGAAAAGCTGGCAGCAACTAGGGCCCTGGAAGTACTTAGAGCCTCAAACGCCACCTTGAACATATTCCTGAGACCCTGGGGAAAGGACTTCGTTTTTCCCATGGAAAATGGCCTTCATTTGTGGCCACTCTGCCTGGCAGGCAGGGCAGTGCCAAGCCAGGAATCTACAAACTGTGCTGGATCCTTCCAGAACGAAAGCTGCCAGCAACTAGGACCCTGCAAGTCCTTACAGCCCCAGATGCCACCAGTCATCTGACACCCAGAGCCTGGGCCAATGACTTCGTTTTCCCCATGGAAAATGGCCTCCATTTCTGGCCACTCGCCCTGACCAAGAGGGTGGTGCCCAGCAAGAAATTTGCAAGCTTTGCTGGATTGCTCCAAATCGAAAGCTACCACTTGTTGTTCTTCTATTTCTCTAGAGTCCCATCATGCTGTTCTCAGATTGCTAAAGTCCATACCTCCTCGGTGTGTTCTTATGGCTGCAGATCTTCACAGCACAGACGCTTTCTTCTGCATGCTGTTCTTTCCCAGTTCAGGGCTCCTTCAAGGCTCTCCCTGAATGGCTACGCCGCCCCCTTTTATCCCAGTTCTCTTCAATGCTCACAGCTGCAGCCCATCAAGGACAACCAGGACCTGTGGGGCAAAGCCTCTAGACAGATATTCAAATAGAATCCATTTCCTCTACTCTAGCCAGTAAGTACTACCCTACAAGTCCTCAGAACCCCAAAGGCCACCTTTCATCTGACACCCAGACCCTGGGGAAAGGACTTCTTTTTCCCATGGCAAATGGCCTCCCTTGGCAGCCACTCACCCTGGCAGAAAGTGGGAGCCTAGCTAGAATGATGCAATCGTTGCTGGATTTTTCCAAAAGAAAAGCTGGCAGCAACTAGGGCCCTGGAAGTACTTAGAGCCTCAAACGCCACCTTGAACATATTCCTGAGACCCTGGGGAAAGGACTTCGTTTTTCCCATGGGAAATGGCCTTCATTTGTGGCCACTTGGCCTGGCAGGCAGGGCAGTGCCAAGCCAGGAATCTACAAACTCTGCTGGATCCTTCCAGAACGAAAGCTGCCAGCAACTAGGACCCTGCAAGTCCTTAGAGCCCCAGATGCCACCAGTCATCTGACACCCAGAGCCTGGGCCAATGACTTCGTTTTCCCCATGGAAAATGGCCTCCATTTCTGGCCACTCGCCCTGACCAAGAGGGTGGTGCCCAGCAAGAAATTTGCAAGCTTTGCTGGATTGCTCCAAATCTAAAGCTACCACTTGTTGTTGTTCTATTTCTCTAGAGTCCCATCATGCTGTTCTCAGATTGCTAAAGTCCATACCTCCTCGGTGTGTTCTTATGGCTGCAGATCTTCACAGCACAGACGCTTTCTTCTGCATGCTGTTCTTTCCCAGTTCAGGGCTCCTTCAAGGCTCTCCCTGAATGGCTACGCCGCCCCCTTTTATCCCAGTTCTCTTCAATGCTCACAGCTGCAGCCCATCAAGGACAACCAGGACCTGTGGGACAGATATTCAAATAGAATCCATTTCCTCTACTCTAGCCAGTAAGTACTACCCTACAAGTCCTCAGAACCCCAAAGGCCACCTTTCATCTGACACCCAGACCCTGGGGAAAGGACTTCTTTTTCCCATGGCAAATGGCCTCCCTTGGCAGCCACTCACCCTGGCAGAAAGTGGGAGCCTAGCTAGAATGATGCAATCGTTGCTGGATTTTTCCAAAAGAAAAGCTGGCAGCAACTAGGGCCCTGGAAGTACTTAGAGCCTCAAACGCCACCTTGAACATATTCCTGAGACCCTGGGGAAAGGACTTCGTTTTTCCCATGGGAAATGGCCTTCATTTGTGGCCACTTGGCCTGGCAGGCAGGGCAGTGCCAAGCCAGGAATCTACAAACTCTGCTGGATCCTTCCAGAACGAAAGCTGCCAGCAACTAGGACCCTGCAAGTCCTTACAGCCCCAGATGCCACCAGTCATCTGACACCCAGAGCCTGGGCCAATGACTTCGTTTTCCCCATGGAAAATGGCCTCCATTTCTGGCCACTCGCCCTGACCAAGAGGGTGGTGCCCAGCAAGAAATTTGCAAGCTTTGCTGGATTGCTCCAAATCTAAAGCTACCACTTGTTGTTCTTCTATTTCTCTAGAGTCCCATCATGCTGTTCTCAGATTGCTAAAGTCCATACCTCCTCGGTGTGTTCTTATGGCTGCAGATCTTCACAGCACAGACGCTTTCTTCTGCATGCTGTTCTTTCCCAGTTCAGGGCTCCTTCAAGGCTCTCCCTGAATGGCTACGCCGCCCCCTTTTATCCCAGTTCTCTTCAATGCTCACAGCTGCAGCCCATCAAGGACAACCAGGACCTGTGGGACAGATATTCAAATAGAATCCATTTCCTCTACTCTAGCCAGTAAGTACTACCCTACAAGTCCTCAGAACCCCAAAGGCCACCTTTCATCTGACACCCAGACCCTGGGGAAAGGACTTCTTTTTCCCATGGCAAATGGCCTCCCTTGGCAGCCACTCACCCTGGCAGAAAGTGGGAGCCTAGCTAGAATGATGCAATCGTTGCTGGATTTTTCCAAAAGAAAAGCTGGCAGCAACTAGGGCCCTGGAAGTACTTAGAGCCTCAAACGCCACCTTGAACATATTCCTGAGACCCTGGGGAAAGGACTTCGTTTTTCCCATGGGAAATGGCCTTCATTTGTGGCCACTTGGCCTGGCAGGCAGGGCAGTGCCAAGCCAGGAATCTACAAACTCTGCTGGATCCTTCCAGAACGAAAGCTGCCAGCAACTAGGACCCTGCAAGTCCTTACAGCCCCAGATGCCACCAGTCATCTGACACCCAGAGCCTGGGCCAATGACTTCGTTTTCCCCATGGAAAATGGCCTCCATTTCTGGCCACTCGCCCTGACCAAGAGGGTGGTGCCCAGCAAGAAATTTGCAAGCTTTGCTGGATTGCTCCAAATCTAAAGCTACCACTTGTTGTTCTTCTATTTCTCTAGAGTCCCATCATGCTGTTCTCAGATTGCTAAAGTCCATACCTCCTCGGTGTGTTCTTATGGCTGCAGATCTTCACAGCACAGACGCTTTCTTCTGCATGCTGTTCTTTCCCAGTTCAGGGCTCCTTCAAGGCTCTCCCTGAATGGCTACGCCGCCCCCTTTTATCCCAGTTCTCTTCAATGCTCACAGCTGCAGCCCATCAAGGACAACCAGGACCTGTGGGACAGATATTCAAATAGAATCCATTTCCTCTACTCTAGCCAGTAAGTACTACCCTACAAGTCCTCAGAACCCCAAAGGCCACCTTTCATCTGACACCCAGACCCTGGGGAAAGGACTTCTTTTTCCCATGGCAAATGGCCTCCCTTGGCAGCCACTCACCCTGGCAGAAAGTGGGAGCCTAGCTAGAATGATGCAATCGTTGCTGGATTTTTCCAAAAGAAAAGCTGGCAGCAACTAGGGCCCTGGAAGTACTTAGAGCCTCAAACGCCACCTTGAACATATTCCTGAGACCCTGGGGAAAGGACTTCGTTTTTCCCATGGAAAATGGCCTTCATTTGTGGCCACTCTGCCTGGCAGGCAGGGCAGTGCCAAGCCAGGAATCTACAAACTCTGCTGGATCCTTCCAGAACGAAAGCTGCCAGCAACTAGGACCCTGCAAGTCCTTAGAGCCCCAGATGCCACCAGTCATCTGACACCCAGAGCCTGGGCCAATGACTTCGTTTTCCCCATGGAAAATGGCCTCCATTTCTGGCCACTCGCCCTGACCAAGAGGGTGGTGCCCAGCAAGAAATTTGCAAGCTTTGCTGGATTGCTCCAAATCTAAAGCTACCACTTGTTGTTGTTCTATTTCTCTAGAGTCCCATCATGCTGTTCTCAGATTGCTAAAGTCCATACCTCCTCGGTGTGTTCTTATGGCTGCAGATCTTCACAGCACAGACGCTTTCTTCTGCATGCTGTTCTTTCCCAGTTCAGGGCTCCTTCAAGGCTCTCCCTGAATGGCTACGCCGCCCCCTTTTATCCCAGTTCTCTTCAATGCTCACAGCTGCAGCCCATCAAGGACAACCAGGACCTGTGGGACAGATATTCAAATAGAATCCATTTCCTCTACTCTAGCCAGTAAGTACTACCCTACAAGTCCTCAGAACCCCAAAGGCCACCTTTCATCTGACACCCAGACCCTGGGGAAAGGACTTCTTTTTCCCATGGCAAATGGCCTCCCTTGGCAGCCACTCACCCTGGCAGAAAGTGGGAGCCTAGCTAGAATGATGCAATCGTTGCTGGATTTTTCCAAAAGAAAAGCTGGCAGCAACTAGGGCCCTGGAAGTACTTAGAGCCTCAAACGCCACCTTGAACATATTCCTGAGACCCTGGGGAAAGGACTTCGTTTTTTCCCATGGAAAATGGCCTTCATTTGTGGCCACTCTGCCTGGCAGGCAGGGCAGTGCCAAGCCAGGAATCTACAAACTGTGCTGGATCCTTCCAGAACGAAAGCTGCCAGCAACTAGGACCCTGCAAGTCCTTACAGCCCCAGATGCCACCAGTCATCTGACACCCAGAGCCTGGGCCAATGACTTCGTTTTCCCCATGGAAAATGGCCTCCATTTCTGGCCACTCGCCCTGACCAAGAGGGTGGTGCCCAGCAAGAAATTTGCAAGCTTTGCTGGATTGCTCCAAATCTAAAGCTACCACTTGTTGTTCTTCTATTTCTCTAGAGTCCCATCATGCTGTTCTCAGATTGCTAAAGTCCATACCTCCTCGGTGTGTTCTTATGGCTGCAGATCTTCACAGCACAGACGCTTTCTTCTGCATGCTGTTCTTTCCCAGTTCAGGGCTCCTTCAAGGCTCTCCCTGAATGGCTACGCCGCCCCCTTTTATCCCAGTTCTCTTCAATGCTCACAGCTGCAGCCCATCAAGGACAACCAGGACCTGTGGGACAGATATTCAAATAGAATCCATTTCCTCTACTCTAGCCAGTAAGTAGTACCCTACAAGTCCTCAGAACCCCAAAGGCCACCTTTCATCTGACACCCAGACCCTGGGGAAAGGACTTCTTTTTCCCATGGCAAATGGCCTCCCTTGGCAGCCACTCACCCTGGCAGAAAGTGGGAGCCTAGCTAGAATGATGCAATCGTTGCTGGATTTTTCCAAAAGAAAAGCTGGCAGCAACTAGGGCCCTGGAAGTACTTAGAGCCTCAAACGCCACCTTGAACATATTCCTGAGACCCTGGGGAAAGGACTTCGTTTTTCCCATGGGAAATGGCCTTCATTTGTGGCCACTCTGCCTGGCAGGCAGGGCAGTGCCAAGCCAGGAATCTACAAACTCTGCTGGATCCTTCCAGAACGAAAGCTGCCAGCAACTAGGACCCTGCAAGTCCTTAGAGCCCCAGATGCCACCAGTCATCTGACACCCAGAGCCTGGGCCAATGACTTCGTTTTCCCCATGGAAAATGGCCTCCATTTCTGGCCACTCGCCCTGACCAAGAGGGTGGTGCCCAGCAAGAAATTTGCAAGCTTTGCTGGATTGCTCCAAATCTAAAGCTACCACTTGTTGTTCTTCTATTTCTCTAGAGTCCCATCATGCTGTTCTCAGATTGCTAAAGTCCATACCTCCTCGGTGTGTTCTTATGGCTGCAGATCTTCACAGCACAGACGCTTTCTTCTGCATGCTGTTCTTTCCCAGTTCAGGGCTCCTTCAAGGCTCTCCCTGAATGGCTACGCCGCCCCCTTTTATCCCAGTTCTCTTCAATGCTCACAGCTGCAGCCCATCAAGGACAACCAGGACCTGTGGGACAGATATTCAAATAGAATCCATTTCCTCTACTCTAGCCAGTAAGTACTACCCTACAAGTCCTCAGAACCCCAAAGGCCACCTTTCATCTGACACCCAGACCCTGGGGAAAGGACTTCTTTTTCCCATGGCAAATGGCCTCCCTTGGCAGCCACTCACCCTGGCAGAAAGTGGGAGCCTAGCTAGAATGATGCAATCGTTGCTGGATTTTTCCAAAAGAAAAGCTGGCAGCAACTAGGGCCCTGGAAGTACTTAGAGCCTCAAACGCCACCTTGAACATATTCCTGAGACCCTGGGGAAAGGACTTCGTTTTTCCCATGGAAAATGGCCTTCATTTGTGGCCACTCTGCCTGGCAGGCAGGGCAGTGCCAAGCCAGGAATCTACAAACTCTGCTGGATCCTTCCAGAACGAAAGCTGCCAGCAACTAGGACCCTGCAAGTCCTTAGAGCCCCAGATGCCACCAGTCATCTGACACCCAGAGCCTGGGCCAATGACTTCGTTTTCCCCATGGAAAATGGCCTCCATTTCTGGCCACTCGCCCTGACCAAGAGGGTGGTGCCCAGCAAGAAATTTGCAAGCTTTGCTGGATTGCTCCAAATCGAAAGCTGCCACTTGTTGTTGTTCTATTTCTCTAGAGTCCCATCATGCTGTTCTCAGATTGCTAAAGTCCATACCTCCTCGGTGTGTTCTTATGGCTGCAGATCTTCACAGCACAGACGCTTTCTTCTGCATGCTGTTCTTTCCCAGTTCAGGGCTCCTTCAAGGCTCTCCCTGAATGGCTACGCCGCCCTTCTCTTCAATGCTCACAGCTGCAGCCCATCAAGGACAACCAGGACCTGTGGGGCAAAGCCTCTAGACAGATATTCAAATAGAATCCATTTCCTCTACTCTAGCCAGTAAGTACTACCCTACAAGTCCTCAGAACCCCAAAGGCCACCTTTCATCTGACACCCAGACCCTGGGGAAAGGACTTCTTTTTCCCATGGCAAATGGCCTCCCTTGGCAGCCACTCACCCTGGCAGAAAGTGGGAGCCTAGCTAGAATGATGCAATCGTTGCTGGATTTTTCCAAAAGAAAAGCTGGCAGCAACTAGGGCCCTGGAAGTACTTAGAGCCTCAAACGCCACCTTGAACATATTCCTGAGACCCTGGGGAAAGGACTTCGTTTTTCCCATGGGAAATGGCCTTCATTTGTGGCCACTTGGCCTGGCAGGCAGGGCAGTGCCAAGCCAGGAATCTACAAACTATGCTGGATCCTTCCAGAACGAAAGCTGCCAGCAACTAGGACCCTGCAAGTCCTTAGAGCCCCAGACGCCACCTTTCATCTGACACCCAGAGCCTGGGCCAATGACTTCGTTTTCCCCATGGAAAATGGCCTCCATTTCTGGCCTCTCACCCTGACCAAGAGGGTGGTGCCCAGCAAGAAATTTGCAAGCTTTGCTGGATTGCTCCAAATCGAAAGCTACCACTTGTTGTTGTTCTATTTCTCTAGAGTCCCATCATGCTGTTCTCAGATTGCTAAAGTCCATACCTCCTCGGTGTGTTCTTATGGCTGCAGATCTTCACAGCACAGACGCTTTCTTCTGCATGCTGTTCTTTCCCAGTTCAGGGCTCCTTCAAGGCTCTCCCTGAATGGCTACGCCGCCCCCTTTTATCCCAGTTCTCTTCAATGCTCACAGCTGCAGCCCATCAAGGACAACCAGGACCTGTGGGACAGATATTCAAATAGAATCCATTTCCTCTACTCTAGCCAGTAAGTACTACCCTACAAGTCCTCAGAACCCCAAAGGCCACCTTTCATCTGACACCCAGACCCTGGGGAAAGGACTTCTTTTTCCCATGGCAAATGGCCTCCCTTGGCAGCCACTCACCCTGGCAGAAAGTGGGAGCCTAGCTAGAATGATGCAATCGTTGCTGGATTTTTCCAAAAGAAAAGCTGGCAGCAACTAGGGCCCTGGAAGTACTTAGAGCCTCAAACGCCACCTTGAACATATTCCTGAGACCCTGGGGAAAGGACTTCGTTTTTCCCATGGAAAATGGCCTTCATTTGTGGCCACTCTGCCTGGCAGGCAGGGCAGTGCCAAGCCAGGAATCTACAAACTCTGCTGGATCCTTCCAGAACGAAAGCTGCCAGCAACTAGGACCCTGCAAGTCCTTACAGCCCCAGATGCCACCAGTCATCTGACACCCAGAGCCTGGGCCAATGACTTCGTTTTCCCCATGGAAAATGGCCTCCATTTCTGGCCACTCGCCCTGACCAAGAGGGTGGTGCCCAGCAAGAAATTTGCAAGCTTTGCTGGATTGCTCCAAATCTAAAGCTACCACTTGTTGTTCTTCTATTTCTCTAGAGTCCCATCATGCTGTTCTCAGATTGCTAAAGTCCATACCTCCTCGGTGTGTTCTTATGGCTGCAGATCTTCACAGCACAGACGCTTTCTTCTGCATGCTGTTCTTTCCCAGTTCAGGGCTCCTTCAAGGCTCTCCCTGAATGGCTACGCCGCCCCCTTTTATCCCAGTTCTCTTCAATGCTCACAGCTGCAGCCCATCAAGGACAACCAGGACCTGTGGGACAGATATTCAAATAGAATCCATTTCCTCTACTCTAGCCAGTAAGTACTACCCTACAAGTCCTCAGAACCCCAAAGGCCACCTTTCATCTGACACCCAGACCCTGGGGAAAGGACTTCTTTTTCCCATGGCAAATGGCCTCCCTTGGCAGCCACTCACCCTGGCAGAAAGTGGGAGCCTAGCTAGAATGATGCAATCGTTGCTGGATTTTTCCAAAAGAAAAGCTGCCAGCAACTAGGGCCCTGGAAGTACTTAGAGCCTCAAACGCCACCTTGAACATATTACTGAGACCCTGGGGAAAGGACTTCGTTTTTCCCATGGAAAATGGCCTTCATTTGTGGCCACTTGGCCTGGCAGGCAGGGCAGTGCCAAGCCAGGAATCTACAAACTCTGCTGGATCCTTCCAGAACGAAAGCTGCCAGCAACTAGGACCCTGCAAGTCCTTACAGCCCCAGATGCCACCAGTCATCTGACACCCAGAGCCTGGGCCAATGACTTCGTTTTCCCCATGGAAAATGGCCTCCATTTCTGGCCACTCGCCCTGACCAAGAGGGTGGTGCCCAGCAAGAAATTTGCAAGCTTTGCTGGATTGCTCCAAATCGAAAGCTGCCACTTGTTGTTCTTCTATTTCTCTAGAGTCCCATAATGCTGTTCTCAGATTGCTAAAGTCCATACCTCCTCGGTGTGTTCTTATGGCTGCAGATCTTCACAGCACAGACGCTTTCTTCTGCATGCTGTTCTTTCCCAGTTCAGGGCTCCTTCAAGGCTCTCCCTGAATGGCTACGCCGCCCCCTTTTATCCCAGTTCTCTTCAATGCTCACAGCTGCAGCCCATCAAGGACAACCAGGACCTGTGGGGCAAAGCCTCTAGACAGATATTCAAATAGAATCCATTTCCTCTACTCTAGCCAGTAAGTACTACCCTACAAGTCCTCAGAACCCCAAAGGCCACCTTTCATCTGACACCCAGACCCTGGGGAAAGGACTTCTTTTTCCCATGGCAAATGGCCTCCCTTGGCAGCCACTCACCCTGGCAGAAAGTGGGAGCCTAGCTAGAATGATGCAATCGTTGCTGGATTTTTCCAAAAGAAAAGCTGGCAGCAACTAGGGCCCTGGAAGTACTTAGAGCCTCAAACGCCACCTTGAACATATTCCTGAGACCCTGGGGAAAGGACTTCGTTTTTCCCATGGAAAATGGCCTTCATTTGTGGCCACTCTGCCTGGCAGGCAGGGCAGTGCCAAGCCAGGAATCTACAAACTCTGCTGGATCCTTCCAGAACGAAAGCTGCCAGCAACTAGGACCCTGCAAGTCCTTACAGCCCCAGATGCCACCAGTCATCTGACACCCAGAGCCTGGGCCAATGACTTCGTTTTCCCCATGGAAAATGGCCTCCATTTCTGGCCACTCGCCCTGACCAAGAGGGTGGTGCCCAGCAAGAAATTTGCAAGCTTTGCTGGATTGCTCCAAATCTAAAGCTACCACTTGTTGTTGTTCTATTTCTCTAGAGTCCCATCATGCTGTTCTCAGATTGCTAAAGTCCATACCTCCTCGGTGTGTTCTTATGGCTGCAGATCTTCACAGCACAGACGCTTTCTTCTGCATGCTGTTCTTTCCCAGTTCAGGGCTCCTTCAAGGCTCTCCCTGAATGGCTACGCCGCCCCCTTTTATCCCAGTTCTCTTCAATGCTCACAGCTGCAGCCCATCAAGGACAACCAGGACCTGTGGGACAGATATTCAAATAGAATCCATTTCCTCTACTCTAGCCAGTAAGTACTACCCTACAAGTCCTCAGAACCCCAAAGGCCACCTTTCATCTGACACCCAGACCCTGGGGAAAGGACTTCTTTTTCCCATGGCAAATGGCCTCCCTTGGCAGCCACTCACCCTGGCAGAAAGTGGGAGCCTAGCTAGAATGATGCAATCGTTGCTGGATTTTTCCAAAAGAAAAGCTGGCAGCAACTAGGGCCCTGGAAGTACTTAGAGCCTCAAACGCCACCTTGAACATATTACTGAGACCCTGGGGAAAGGACTTCGTTTTTCCCATGGAAAATGGCCTTCATTTGTGGCCACTTGGCCTGGCAGGCAGGGCAGTGCCAAGCCAGGAATCTACAAACTCTGCTGGATCCTTCCAGAACGAAAGCTGCCAGCAACTAGGACCCTGCAAGTCCTTAGAGCCCCAGATGCCACCAGTCATCTGACACCCAGAGCCTGGGCCAATGACTTCGTTTTCCCCATGGAAAATGGCCTCCATTTCTGGCCACTCGCCCTGACCAAGAGGGTGGTGCCCAGCAAGAAATTTGCAAGCTTTGCTGGATTGCTCCAAATCGAAAGCTGCCACTTGTTGTTGTTCTATTTCTCTAGAGTCCCATCATGCTGTTCTCAGATTGCTAAAGTCCATACCTCCTCGGTGTGTTCTTATGGCTGCAGATCTTCACAGCACAGACGCTTTCTTCTGCATGCTGTTCTTTCCCAGTTCAGGGCTCCTTCAAGGCTCTCCCTGAATGGCTACGCCGCCCCCTTTTATCCCAGTTCTCTTCAATGCTCACAGCTGCAGCCCATCAAGGACAACCAGGACCTGTGGGGCAAAGCCTC
Source organism: Agelaius phoeniceus (assembly GCF_051311805.1). Taxonomy (NCBI): domain Eukaryota; kingdom Metazoa; phylum Chordata; class Aves; order Passeriformes; family Icteridae; genus Agelaius; species Agelaius phoeniceus. Next base: position 184,788 of record NW_027509888.1, on the reverse strand, counting down.
TAGACAGATATTCAAATAGAATCCATTTCCTCTACTCTAGCCAGTAAGTACTACCCTACAAGTCCTCAGAACCCCAAAGGCCACCTTTCATCTGACACCCAGACCCTGGGGAAAGGACTTCTTTTTCCCATGGCAAATGGCCTCCCTTGGCAGCCACTCACCCTGGCAGAAAGTGGGAGCCTAGCTAGAATGATGCAATCGTTGCTGGATTTTTCCAAAAGAAAAGCTGGCAGCAACTAGGGCCCTGGAAGTACTTAGAGCCTCAACCGCCACCTTGAACATATTACTGAGACCCTGGGGAAAGGACTTCGTTTTTCCCATGGAAAATGGCCTTCATTTGTGGCCACTTGGCCTGGCAGGCAGGGCAGTGCCAAGCCAGGAATCTACAAACTCTGCTGGATCCTTCCAGAACGAAAGCTGCCAGCAACTAGGACCCTGCAAGTCCTTACAGCCCCAGATGCCACCAGTCATCTGACACCCAGAGCCTGGGCCAATGACTTCGTTTTCCCCATGGAAAATGGCCTCCATTTCTGGCCACTCGCCCTGACCAAGAGGGTGGTGCCCAGCAAGAAATTTGCAAGCTTTGCTGGATTGCTCCAAATCGAAAGCTGCCACTTGTTGTTGTTCTGTTTCTCTAGAGTCCCATCATGCTGTTCTCAGATTGCTAAAGTCCATACCTCCTCGGTGTGTTCTTATGGCTGCAGATCTTCACAGCACAGACGCTTTCTTCTGCATGCTGTTCTTTCCCAGTTCAGGGCTCCTTCAAGGCTCTCCCTGAATGGCTACGCCGCCCCCTTTTATCCCAGTTCTCTTCAATGCTCACAGCTGCAGCCCATCAAGGACAACCAGGACCTGTGGGGCAAAGCCTCTAGACAGATATTCAAATAGAATCCATTTCCTCTACTCTAGCCAGTAAGTACTACCCTACAAGTCCTCAGAACCCCAAAGGCCACCTTTCATCTGACACCCAGACCCTGGGGAAAGGACTTCTTTTTCCCATGGCAAATGGCCTCCCTTGGCAGCCACTCACCCTGGCAGAAAGTGGGAGCCTAGCTAGAATGATGCAATCGTTGCTGGATTTTTCCAAAAGAAAAGCTGCCAGCAACTAGGGCCCTGGAAGTACTTAGAGCCTCAAACGCCACCTTGAACATATTACTGAGACCCTGGGGAAAGGACTTCGTTTTTCCCATGGGAAATGGCCTTCATTTGTGGCCACTTGGCCTGGCAGGCAGGGCAGTGCCAAGCCAGGAATCTACAAACTCTGCTGGATCCTTCCAGAACGAAAGCTGCCAGCAACTAGGACCCTGCAAGTCCTTACAGCCCCAGATGCCACCAGTCATCTGACACCCAGAGCCTGGGCCAATGACTTCGTTTTCCCCATGGAAAATGGCCTCCATTTCTGGCCACTCGCCCTGACCAAGAGGGTGGTGCCCAGCAAGAAATTTGCAAGCTTTGCTGGATTGCTCCAAATCTAAAGCTACCACTTGTTGTTGTTCTATTTCTCTAGAGTCCCATCATGCTGTTCTCAGATTGCTAAAGTCCATACCTCCTCGGTGTGTTCTTATGGCTGCAGATCTTCACAGCACAGACGCTTTCTTCTGCATGCTGTTCTTTCCCAGTTCAGGGCTCCTTCAAGGCTCTCCCTGAATGGCTACGCCGCCCCCTTTTATCCCAGTTCTCTTCAATGCTCACAGCTGCAGCCCATCAAGGACAACCAGGACCTGTGGGACAGATATTCAAATAGAATCCATTTCCTCTACTCTAGCCAGTAAGTAGTACCCTACAAGTCCTCAGAACCCCAAAGGCCACCTTTCATCTGACACCCAGACCCTGGGGAAAGGACTTCTTTTTCCCATGGCAAATGGCCTCCCTTGGCAGCCACTCACCCTGGCAGAAAGTGGGAGCCTAGCTAGAATGATGCAATCGTTGCTGGATTTTTCCAAAAGAAAAGCTGGCAGCAACTAGGGCCCTGGAAGTACTTAGAGCCTCAAACGCCACCTTGAACATATTCCTGAGACCCTGGGGAAAGGACTTCGTTTTTCCCATGGAAAATGGCCTTCATTTGTGGCCACTCTGCCTGGCAGGCAGGGCAGTGCCAAGCCAGGAATCTACAAACTCTGCTGGATCCTTCCAGAACGAAAGCTGCCAGCAACTAGGACCCTGCAAGTCCTTACAGCCCCAGATGCCACCAGTCATCTGACACCCAGAGCCTGGGCCAATGACTTCGTTTTCCCCATGGAAAATGGCCTCCATTTCTGGCCACTCGCCCTGACCAAGAGGGTGGTGCCCAGCAAGAAATTTGCAAGCTTTGCTGGATTGCTCCAAATCTAAAGCTACCACTTGTTGTTGTTCTATTTCTCTAGAGTCCCATCATGCTGTTCTCAGATTGCTAAAGTCCATACCTCCTCGGTGTGTTCTTATGGCTGCAGATCTTCACAGCACAGACGCTTTCTTCTGCATGCTGTTCTTTCCCAGTTCAGGGCTCCTTCAAGGCTCTCCCTGAATGGCTACGCCGCCCCCTTTTATCCCAGTTCTCTTCAATGCTCACAGCTGCAGCCCATCAAGGACAACCAGGACCTGTGGGACAGATATTCAAATAGAATCCATTTCCTCTACTCTAGCCAGTAAGTACTACCCTACAAGTCCTCAGAACCCCAAAGGCCACCTTTCATCTGACACCCAGACCCTGGGGAAAGGACTTCTTTTTCCCATGGCAAATGGCCTCCCTTGGCAGCCACTCACCCTGGCAGAAAGTGGGAGCCTAGCTAGAATGATGCAATCGTTGCTGGATTTTTCCAAAAGAAAAGCTGGCAGCAACTAGGGCCCTGGAAGTACTTAGAGCCTCAACCGCCACCTTGAACATATTACTGAGACCCTGGGGAAAGGACTTCGTTTTTCCCATGGAAAATGGCCTTCATTTGTGGCCACTTGGCCTGGCAGGCAGGGCAGTGCCAAGCCAGGAATCTACAAACTCTGCTGGATCCTTCCAGAACGAAAGCTGCCAGCAACTAGGACCCTGCAAGTCCTTAGAGCCCCAGATGCCACCAGTCATCTGACACCCAGAGCCTGGGCCAATGACTTCGTTTTCCCCATGGAAAATGGCCTCCATTTCTGGCCACTCGCCCTGACCAAGAGGGTGGTGCCCAGCAAGAAATTTGCAAGCTTTGCTGGATTGCTCCAAATCGAAAGCTGCCACTTGTTGTTCTTCTATTTCTCTAGAGTCCCATCATGCTGTTCTCAGATTGCTAAAGTCCATACCTCCTCGGTGTGTTCTTATGGCTGCAGATCTTCACAGCACAGACGCTTTCTTCTGCATGCTGTTCTTTCCCAGTTCAGGGCTCCTTCAAGGCTCTCCCTGAATGGCTACGCCGCCCCCTTTTATCCCAGTTCTCTTCAATGCTCACAGCTGCAGCCCATCAAGGACAACCAGGACCTGTGGGGCAAAGCCTCTAGACAGATATTCAAATAGAATCCATTTCCTCTACTCTAGCCAGTAAGTACTACCCTACAAGTCCTCAGAACCCCAAAGGCCACCTTTCATCTGACACCCAGACCCTGGGGAAAGGACTTCTTTTTCCCATGGCAAATGGCCTCCCTTGGCAGCCACTCACCCTGGCAGAAAGTGGGAGCCTAGCTAGAATGATGCAATCGTTGCTGGATTTTTCCAAAAGAAAAGCTGGCAGCAACTAGGGCCCTGGAAGTACTTAGAGCCTCAACCGCCACCTTGAACATATTACTGAGACCCTGGGGAAAGGACTTCGTTTTTCCCATGGAAAATGGCCTTCATTTGTGGCCACTTGGCCTGGCAGGCAGGGCAGTGCCAAGCCAGGAATCTACAAACTCTGCTGGATCCTTCCAGAACGAAAGCTGCCAGCAACTAGGACCCTGCAAGTCCTTAGAGCCCCAGATGCCACCAGTCATCTGACACCCAGAGCCTGGGCCAATGACTTCGTTTTCCCCATGGAAAATGGCCTCCATTTCTGGCCACTCGCCCTGACCAAGAGGGTGGTGCCCAGCAAGAAATTTGCAAGCTTTGCTGGATTGCTCCAAATCGAAAGCTGCCACTTGTTGTTCTTCTATTTCTCTAGAGTCCCATCATGCTGTTCTCAGATTGCTAAAGTCCATACCTCCTCGGTGTGTTCTTATGGCTGCAGATCTTCACAGCACAGACGCTTTCTTCTGCATGCTGTTCTTTCCCAGTTCAGGGCTCCTTCAAGGCTCTCCCTGAATGGCTACGCCGCCCCCTTTTATCCCAGTTCTCTTCAATGCTCACAGCTGCAGCCCATCAAGGACAACCAGGACCTGTGGGGCAAAGCCTCTAGACAGATATTCAAATAGAATCCATTTCCTCTACTCTAGCCAGTAAGTACTACCCTACAAGTCCTCAGAACCCCAAAGGCCACCTTTCATCTGACACCCAGACCCTGGGGAAAGGACTTCTTTTTCCCATGGCAAATGGCCTCCCTTGGCAGCCACTCACCCTGGCAGAAAGTGGGAGCCTAGCTAGAATGATGCAATCGTTGCTGGATTTTTCCAAAAGAAAAGCTGCCAGCAACTAGGGCCCTGGAAGTACTTAGAGCCTCAAACGCCACCTTGAACATATTACTGAGACCCTGGGGAAAGGACTTCGTTTTTCCCATGGGAAATGGCCTTCATTTGTGGCCACTTGGCCTGGCAGGCAGGGCAGTGCCAAGCCAGGAATCTACAAACTCTGCTGGATCCTTCCAGAACGAAAGCTGCCAGCAACTAGGACCCTGCAAGTCCTTACAGCCCCAGATGCCACCAGTCATCTGACACCCAGAGCCTGGGCCAATGACTTCGTTTTCCCCATGGAAAATGGCCTCCATTTCTGGCCACTCGCCCTGACCAAGAGGGTGGTGCCCAGCAAGAAATTTGCAAGCTTTGCTGGATTGCTCCAAATCTAAAGCTACCACTTGTTGTTCTTCTATTTCTCTAGAGTCCCATCATGCTGTTCTCAGATTGCTAAAGTCCATACCTCCTCGGTGTGTTCTTATGGCTGCAGATCTTCACAGCACAGACGCTTTCTTCTGCATGCTGTTCTTTCCCAGTTCAGGGCTCCTTCAAGGCTCTCCCTGAATGGCTACGCCGCCCCCTTTTATCCCAGTTCTCTTCAATGCTCACAGCTGCAGCCCATCAAGGACAACCAGGACCTGTGGGACAGATATTCAAATAGAATCCATTTCCTCTACTCTAGCCAGTAAGTACTACCCTACAAGTCCTCAGAACCCCAAAGGCCACCTTTCATCTGACACCCAGACCCTGGGGAAAGGACTTCTTTTTCCCATGGCAAATGGCCTCCCTTGGCAGCCACTCACCCTGGCAGAAAGTGGGAGCCTAGCTAGAATGATGCAATCGTTGCTGGATTTTTCCAAAAGAAAAGCTGGCAGCAACTAGGGCCCTGGAAGTACTTAGAGCCTCAAACGCCACCTTGAACATATTCCTGAGACCCTGGGGAAAGGACTTCGTTTTTCCCATGGAAAATGGCCTTCATTTGTGGCCACTCTGCCTGGCAGGCAGGGCAGTGCCAAGCCAGGAATCTACAAACTCTGCTGGATCCTTCCAGAACGAAAGCTGCCAGCAACTAGGACCCTGCAAGTCCTTACAGCCCCAGATGCCACCAGTCATCTGACACCCAGAGCCTGGGCCAATGACTTCGTTTTCCCCATGGAAAATGGCCTCCATTTCTGGCCACTCGCCCTGACCAAGAGGGTGGTGCCCAGCAAGAAATTTGCAAGCTTTGCTGGATTGCTCCAAATCTAAAGCTACCACTTGTTGTTGTTCTATTTCTCTAGAGTCCCATCATGCTGTTCTCAGATTGCTAAAGTCCATACCTCCTCGGTGTGTTCTTATGGCTGCAGATCTTCACAGCACAGACGCTTTCTTCTGCATGCTGTTCTTTCCCAGTTCAGGGCTCCTTCAAGGCTCTCCCTGAATGGCTACGCCGCCCCCTTTTATCCCAGTTCTCTTCAATGCTCACAGCTGCAGCCCATCAAGGACAACCAGGACCTGTGGGACAGATATTCAAATAGAATCCATTTCCTCTACTCTAGCCAGTAAGTACTACCCTACAAGTCCTCAGAACCCCAAAGGCCACCTTTCATCTGACACCCAGACCCTGGGGAAAGGACTTCTTTTTCCCATGGCAAATGGCCTCCCTTGGCAGCCACTCACCCTGGCAGAAAGTGGGAGCCTAGCTAGAATGATGCAATCGTTGCTGGATTTTTCCAAAAGAAAAGCTGGCAGCAACTAGGGCCCTGGAAGTACTTAGAGCCTCAACCGCCACCTTGAACATATTACTGAGACCCTGGGGAAAGGACTTCGTTTTTCCCATGGAAAATGGCCTTCATTTGTGGCCACTTGGCCTGGCAGGCAGGGCAGTGCCAAGCCAGGAATCTACAAACTCTGCTGGATCCTTCCAGAACGAAAGCTGCCAGCAACTAGGACCCTGCAAGTCCTTAGAGCCCCAGATGCCACCAGTCATCTGACACCCAGAGCCTGGGCCAATGACTTCGTTTTCCCCATGGAAAATGGCCTCCATTTCTGGCCACTCGCCCTGACCAAGAGGGTGGTGCCCAGCAAGAAATTTGCAAGCTTTGCTGGATTGCTCCAAATCGAAAGCTGCCACTTGTTGTTCTTCTATTTCTCTAGAGTCCCATCATGCTGTTCTCAGATTGCTAAAGTCCATACCTCCTCGGTGTGTTCTTATGGCTGCAGATCTTCACAGCACAGACGCTTTCTTCTGCATGCTGTTCTTTCCCAGTTCAGGGCTCCTTCAAGGCTCTCCCTGAATGGCTACGCCGCCCCCTTTTATCCCAGTTCTCTTCAATGCTCACAGCTGCAGCCCATCAAGGACAACCAGGACCTGTGGGGCAAAGCCTCTAGACAGATATTCAAATAGAATCCATTTCCTCTACTCTAGCCAGTAAGTACTACCCTACAAGTCCTCAGAACCCCAAAGGCCACCTTTCATCTGACACCCAGACCCTGGGGAAAGGACTTCTTTTTCCCATGGCAAATGGCCTCCCTTGGCAGCCACTCACCCTGGCAGAAAGTGGGAGCCTAGCTAGAATGATGCAATCGTTGCTGGATTTTTCCAAAAGAAAAGCTGGCAGCAACTAGGGCCCTGGAAGTACTTAGAGCCTCAAACGCCACCTTGAACATATTCCTGAGACCCTGGGGAAAGGACTTCGTTTTTCCCATGGAAAATGGCCTTCATTTGTGGCCACTCTGCCTGGCAGGCAGGGCAGTGCCAAGCCAGGAATCTACAAACTCTGCTGGATCCTTCCAGAACGAAAGCTGCCAGCAACTAGGACCCTGCAAGTCCTTACAGCCCCAGATGCCACCAGTCATCTGACACCCAGAGCCTGGGCCAATGACTTCGTTTTCCCCATGGAAAATGGCCTCCATTTCTGGCCACTCGCCCTGACCAAGAGGGTGGTGCCCAGCAAGAAATTTGCAAGCTTTGCTGGATTGCTCCAAATCTAAAGCTACCACTTGTTGTTGTTCTATTTCTCTAGAGTCCCATCATGCTGTTCTCAGATTGCTAAAGTCCATACCTCCTCGGTGTGTTCTTATGGCTGCAGATCTTCACAGCACAGACGCTTTCTTCTGCATGCTGTTCTTTCCCAGTTCAGGGCTCCTTCAAGGCTCTCCCTGAATGGCTACGCCGCCCCCTTTTATCCCAGTTCTCTTCAATGCTCACAGCTGCAGCCCATCAAGGACAACCAGGACCTGTGGGACAGATATTCAAATAGAATCCATTTCCTCTACTCTAGCCAGTAAGTACTACCCTACAAGTCCTCAGAACCCCAAAGGCCACCTTTCATCTGACACCCAGACCCTGGGGAAAGGACTTCTTTTTCCCATGGCAAATGGCCTCCCTTGGCAGCCACTCACCCTGGCAGAAAGTGGGAGCCTAGCTAGAATGATGCAATCGTTGCTGGATTTTTCCAAAAGAAAAGCTGGCAGCAACTAGGGCCCTGGAAGTACTTAGAGCCTCAAACGCCACCTTGAACATATTACTGAGACCCTGGGGAAAGGACTTCGTTTTTCCCATGGAAAATGGCCTTCATTTGTGGCCACTTGGCCTGGCAGGCAGGGCAGTGCCAAGCCAGGAATCTACAAACTCTGCTGGATCCTTCCAGAACGAAAGCTGCCAGCAACTAGGACCCTGCAAGTCCTTAGAGCCCCAGATGCCACCAGTCATCTGACACCCAGAGCCTGGGCCAATGACTTCGTTTTCCCCATGGAAAATGGCCTCCATTTCTGGCCACTCGCCCTGACCAAGAGGGTGGTGCCCAGCAAGAAATTTGCAAGCTTTGCTGGATTGCTCCAAATCGAAAGCTGCCACTTGTTGTTGTTCTATTTCTCTAGAGTCCCATCATGCTGTTCTCAGATTGCTAAAGTCCATACCTCCTCGGTGTGTTCTTATGGCTGCAGATCTTCACAGCACAGACGCTTTCTTCTGCATGCTGTTCTTTCCCAGTTCAGGGCTCCTTCAAGGCTCTCCCTGAATGGCTACGCCGCCCCCTTTTATCCCAGTTCTCTTCAATGCTCACAGCTGCAGCCCATCAAGGACAACCAGGACCTGTGGGGCAAAGCCTCTAGACAGATATTCAAATAGAATCCATTTCCTCTACTCTAGCCAGTAAGTACTACCCTACAAGTCCTCAGAACCCCAAAGGCCACCTTTCATCTGACACCCAGACCCTGGGGAAAGGACTTCTTTTTCCCATGGCAAATGGCCTCCCTTGGCAGCCACTCACCCTGGCAGAAAGTGGGAGCCTAGCTAGAATGATGCAATCGTTGCTGGATTTTTCCAAAAGAAAAGCTGCCAGCAACTAGGGCCCTGGAAGTACTTAGAGCCTCAACCGCCACCTTGAACATATTACTGAGACCCTGGGGAAAGGACTTCGTTTTTCCCATGGAAAATGGCCTTCATTTGTGGCCACTTGGCCTGGCAGGCAGGGCAGTGCCAAGCCAGGAATCTACAAACTCTGCTGGATCCTTCCAGAACGAAAGCTGCCAGCAACTAGGACCCTGCAAGTCCTTACAGCCCCAGATGCCACCAGTCATCTGACACCCAGAGCCTGGGCCAATGACTTCGTTTTCCCCATGGAAAATGGCCTCCATTTCTGGCCACTCGCCCTGACCAAGAGGGTGGTGCCCAGCAAGAAATTTGCAAGCTTTGCTGGATTGCTCCAAATCGAAAGCTGCCACTTGTTGTTGTTCTGTTTCTCTAGAGTCCCATCATGCTGTTCTCAGATTGCTAAAGTCCATACCTCCTCGGTGTGTTCTTATGGCTGCAGATCTTCACAGCACAGACGCTTTCTTCTGCATGCTGTTCTTTCCCAGTTCAGGGCTCCTTCAAGGCTCTCCCTGAATGGCTACGCCGCCCCCTTTTATCCCAGTTCTCTTCAATGCTCACAGCTGCAGCCCATCAAGGACAACCAGGACCTGTGGGGCAAAGCCTCTAGACAGATATTCAAATAGAATCCATTTCCTCTACTCTAGCCAGTAAGTACTACCCTACAAGTCCTCAGAACCCCAAAGGCCACCTTTCATCTGACACCCAGACCCTGGGGAAAGGACTTCTTTTTCCCATGGCAAATGGCCTCCCTTGGCAGCCACTCACCCTGGCAGAAAGTGGGAGCCTAGCTAGAATGATGCAATCGTTGCTGGATTTTTCCAAAAGAAAAGCTGCCAGCAACTAGGGCCCTGGAAGTACTTAGAGCCTCAAACGCCACCTTGAACATATTACTGAGACCCTGGGGAAAGGACTTCGTTTTTCCCATGGGAAATGGCCTTCATTTGTGGCCACTTGGCCTGGCAGGCAGGGCAGTGCCAAGCCAGGAATCTACAAACTCTGCTGGATCCTTCCAGAACGAAAGCTGCCAGCAACTAGGACCCTGCAAGTCCTTACAGCCCCAGATGCCACCAGTCATCTGACACCCAGAGCCTGGGCCAATGACTTCGTTTTCCCCATGGAAAATGGCCTCCATTTCTGGCCACTCGCCCTGACCAAGAGGGTGGTGCCCAGCAAGAAATTTGCAAGCTTTGCTGGATTGCTCCAAATCTAAAGCTACCACTTGTTGTTGTTCTATTTCTCTAGAGTCCCATCATGCTGTTCTCAGATTGCTAAAGTCCATACCTCCTCGGTGTGTTCTTATGGCTGCAGATCTTCACAGCACAGACGCTTTCTTCTGCATGCTGTTCTTTCCCAGTTCAGGGCTCCTTCAAGGCTCTCCCTGAATGGCTACGCCGCCCCCTTTTATCCCAGTTCTCTTCAATGCTCACAGCTGCAGCCCATCAAGGACAACCAGGACCTGTGGGACAGATATTCAAATAGAATCCATTTCCTCTACTCTAGCCAGTAAGTAGTACCCTACAAGTCCTCAGAACCCCAAAGGCCACCTTTCATCTGACACCCAGACCCTGGGGAAAGGACTTCTTTTTCCCATGGCAAATGGCCTCCCTTGGCAGCCACTCACCCTGGCAGAAAGTGGGAGCCTAGCTAGAATGATGCAATCGTTGCTGGATTTTTCCAAAAGAAAAGCTGGCAGCAACTAGGGCCCTGGAAGTACTTAGAGCCTCAAACGCCACCTTGAACATATTCCTGAGACCCTGGGGAAAGGACTTCGTTTTTCCCATGGAAAATGGCCTTCATTTGTGGCCACTCTGCCTGGCAGGCAGGGCAGTGCCAAGCCAGGAATCTACAAACTCTGCTGGATCCTTCCAGAACGAAAGCTGCCAGCAACTAGGACCCTGCAAGTCCTTACAGCCCCAGATGCCACCAGTCATCTGACACCCAGAGCCTGGGCCAATGACTTCGTTTTCCCCATGGAAAATGGCCTCCATTTCTGGCCACTCGCCCTGACCAAGAGGGTGGTGCCCAGCAAGAAATTTGCAAGCTTTGCTGGATTGCTCCAAATCTAAAGCTACCACTTGTTGTTGTTCTATTTCTCTAGAGTCCCATCATGCTGTTCTCAGATTGCTAAAGTCCATACCTCCTCGGTGTGTTCTTATGGCTGCAGATCTTCACAGCACAGACGCTTTCTTCTGCATGCTGTTCTTTCCCAGTTCAGGGCTCCTTCAAGGCTCTCCCTGAATGGCTACGCCGCCCCCTTTTATCCCAGTTCTCTTCAATGCTCACAGCTGCAGCCCATCAAGGACAACCAGGACCTGTGGGACAGATATTCAAATAGAATCCATTTCCTCTACTCTAGCCAGTAAGTACTACCCTACAAGTCCTCAGAACCCCAAAGGCCACCTTTCATCTGACACCCAGACCCTGGGGAAAGGACTTCTTTTTCCCATGGCAAATGGCCTCCCTTGGCAGCCACTCACCCTGGCAGAAAGTGGGAGCCTAGCTAGAATGATGCAATCGTTGCTGGATTTTTCCAAAAGAAAAGCTGGCAGCAACTAGGGCCCTGGAAGTACTTAGAGCCTCAACCGCCACCTTGAACATATTACTGAGACCCTGGGGAAAGGACTTCGTTTTTCCCATGGAAAATGGCCTTCATTTGTGGCCACTTGGCCTGGCAGGCAGGGCAGTGCCAAGCCAGGAATCTACAAACTCTGCTGGATCCTTCCAGAACGAAAGCTGCCAGCAACTAGGACCCTGCAAGTCCTTAGAGCCCCAGATGCCACCAGTCATCTGACACCCAGAGCCTGGGCCAATGACTTCGTTTTCCCCATGGAAAATGGCCTCCATTTCTGGCCACTCGCCCTGACCAAGAGGGTGGTGCCCAGCAAGAAATTTGCAAGCTTTGCTGGATTGCTCCAAATCGAAAGCTGCCACTTGTTGTTCTTCTATTTCTCTAGAGTCCCATCATGCTGTTCTCAGATTGCTAAAGTCCATACCTCCTCGGTGTGTTCTTATGGCTGCAGATCTTCACAGCACAGACGCTTTCTTCTGCATGCTGTTCTTTCCCAGTTCAGGGCTCCTTCAAGGCTCTCCCTGAATGGCTACGCCGCCCCCTTTTATCCCAGTTCTCTTCAATGCTCACAGCTGCAGCCCATCAAGGACAACCAGGACCTGTGGGGCAAAGCCTCTAGACAGATATTCAAATAGAATCCATTTCCTCTACTCTAGCCAGTAAGTACTACCCTACAAGTCCTCAGAACCCCAAAGGCCACCTTTCATCTGACACCCAGACCCTGGGGAAAGGACTTCTTTTTCCCATGGCAAATGGCCTCCCTTGGCAGCCACTCACCCTGGCAGAAAGTGGGAGCCTAGCTAGAATGATGCAATCGTTGCTGGATTTTTCCAAAAGAAAAGCTGGCAGCAACTAGGGCCCTGGAAGTACTTAGAGCCTCAACCGCCACCTTGAACATATTACTGAGACCCTGGGGAAAGGACTTCGTTTTTCCCATGGAAAATGGCCTTCATTTGTGGCCACTTGGCCTGGCAGGCAGGGCAGTGCCAAGCCAGGAATCTACAAACTCTGCTGGATCCTTCCAGAACGAAAGCTGCCAGCAACTAGGACCCTGCAAGTCCTTAGAGCCCCAGATGCCACCAGTCATCTGACACCCAGAGCCTGGGCCAATGACTTCGTTTTCCCCATGGAAAATGGCCTCCATTTCTGGCCACTCGCCCTGACCAAGAGGGTGGTGCCCAGCAAGAAATTTGCAAGCTTTGCTGGATTGCTCCAAATCGAAAGCTGCCACTTGTTGTTCTTCTATTTCTCTAGAGTCCCATCATGCTGTTCTCAGATTGCTAAAGTCCATACCTCCTCGGTGTGTTCTTATGGCTGCAGATCTTCACAGCACAGACGCTTTCTTCTGCATGCTGTTCTTTCCCAGTTCAGGGCTCCTTCAAGGCTCTCCCTGAATGGCTACGCCGCCCCCTTTTATCCCAGTTCTCTTCAATGCTCACAGCTGCAGCCCATCAAGGACAACCAGGACCTGTGGGGCAAAGCCTCTAGACAGATATTCAAATAGAATCCATTTCCTCTACTCTAGCCAGTAAGTACTACCCTACAAGTCCTCAGAACCCCAAAGGCCACCTTTCATCTGACACCCAGACCCTGGGGAAAGGACTTCTTTTTCCCATGGCAAATGGCCTCCCTTGGCAGCCACTCACCCTGGCAGAAAGTGGGAGCCTAGCTAGAATGATGCAATCGTTGCTGGATTTTTCCAAAAGAAAAGCTGCCAGCAACTAGGGCCCTGGAAGTACTTAGAGCCTCAAACGCCACCTTGAACATATTACTGAGACCCTGGGGAAAGGACTTCGTTTTTCCCATGGGAAATGGCCTTCATTTGTGGCCACTTGGCCTGGCAGGCAGGGCAGTGCCAAGCCAGGAATCTACAAACTCTGCTGGATCCTTCCAGAACGAAAGCTGCCAGCAACTAGGACCCTGCAAGTCCTTACAGCCCCAGATGCCACCAGTCATCTGACACCCAGAGCCTGGGCCAATGACTTCGTTTTCCCCATGGAAAATGGCCTCCATTTCTGGCCACTCGCCCTGACCAAGAGGGTGGTGCCCAGCAAGAAATTTGCAAGCTTTGCTGGATTGCTCCAAATCTAAAGCTACCACTTGTTGTTCTTCTATTTCTCTAGAGTCCCATCATGCTGTTCTCAGATTGCTAAAGTCCATACCTCCTCGGTGTGTTCTTATGGCTGCAGATCTTCACAGCACAGACGCTTTCTTCTGCATGCTGTTCTTTCCCAGTTCAGGGCTCCTTCAAGGCTCTCCCTGAATGGCTACGCCGCCCCCTTTTATCCCAGTTCTCTTCAATGCTCACAGCTGCAGCCCATCAAGGACAACCAGGACCTGTGGGACAGATATTCAAATAGAATCCATTTCCTCTACTCTAGCCAGTAAGTACTACCCTACAAGTCCTCAGAACCCCAAAGGCCACCTTTCATCTGACACCCAGACCCTGGGGAAAGGACTTCTTTTTCCCATGGCAAATGGCCTCCCTTGGCAGCCACTCACCCTGGCAGAAAGTGGGAGCCTAGCTAGAATGATGCAATCGTTGCTGGATTTTTCCAAAAGAAAAGCTGGCAGCAACTAGGGCCCTGGAAGTACTTAGAGCCTCAAACGCCACCTTGAACATATTCCTGAGACCCTGGGGAAAGGACTTCGTTTTTCCCATGGAAAATGGCCTTCATTTGTGGCCACTCTGCCTGGCAGGCAGGGCAGTGCCAAGCCAGGAATCTACAAACTCTGCTGGATCCTTCCAGAACGAAAGCTGCCAGCAACTAGGACCCTGCAAGTCCTTACAGCCCCAGATGCCACCAGTCATCTGACACCCAGAGCCTGGGCCAATGACTTCGTTTTCCCCATGGAAAATGGCCTCCATTTCTGGCCACTCGCCCTGACCAAGAGGGTGGTGCCCAGCAAGAAATTTGCAAGCTTTGCTGGATTGCTCCAAATCTAAAGCTACCACTTGTTGTTCTATTTCTCTAGAGTCCCATCATGCTGTTCTCAGATTGCTAAAGTCCATACCTCCTCGGTGTGTTCTTATGGCTGCAGATCTTCACAGCACAGACGCTTTCTTCTGCATGCTGTTCTTTCCCAGTTCAGGGCTCCTTCAAGGCTCTCCCTGAATGGCTACGCCGCCCCCTTTTATCCCAGTTCTCTTCAATGCTCACAGCTGCAGCCCATCAAGGACAACCAGGACCTGTGGGACAGATATTCAAATAGAATCCATTTCCTCTACTCTAGCCAGTAAGTACTACCCTACAAGTCCTCAGAACCCCAAAGGCCACCTTTCATCTGACACCCAGACCCTGGGGAAAGGACTTCTTTTTCCCATGGCAAATGGCCTCCCTTGGCAGCCACTCACCCTGGCAGAAAGTGGGAGCCTAGCTAGAATGATGCAATCGTTGCTGGATTTTTCCAAAAGAAAAGCTGGCAGCAACTAGGGCCCTGGAAGTACTTAGAGCCTCAAACGCCACCTTGAACATATTCCTGAGACCCTGGGGAAAGGACTTCGTTTTTCCCATGGAAAATGGCCTTCATTTGTGGCCACTCTGCCTGGCAGGCAGGGCAGTGCCAAGCCAGGAATCTACAAACTCTGCTGGATCCTTCCAGAACGAAAGCTGCCAGCAACTAGGACCCTGCAAGTCCTTACAGCCCCAGATGCCACCAGTCATCTGACACCCAGAGCCTGGGCCAATGACTTCGTTTTCCCCATGGAAAATGGCCTCCATTTCTGGCCACTCGCCCTGACCAAGAGGGTGGTGCCCAGCAAGAAATTTGCAAGCTTTGCTGGATTGCTCCAAATCTAAAGCTACCACTTGTTGTTGTTCTATTTCTCTAGAGTCCCATCATGCTGTTCTCAGATTGCTAAAGTCCATACCTCCTCGGTGTGTTCTTATGGCTGCAGATCTTCACAGCACAGACGCTTTCTTCTGCATGCTGTTCTTTCCCAGTTCAGGGCTCCTTCAAGGCTCTCCCTGAATGGCTACGCCGCCCCCTTTTATCCCAGTTCTCTTCAATGCTCACAGCTGCAGCCCATCAAGGACAACCAGGACCTGTGGGACAGATATTCAAATAGAATCCATTTCCTCTACTCTAGCCAGTAAGTACTACCCTACAAGTCCTCAGAACCCCAAAGGCCACCTTTCATCTGACACCCAGACCCTGGGGAAAGGACTTCTTTTTCCCATGGCAAATGGCCTCCCTTGGCAGCCACTCACCCTGGCAGAAAGTGGGAGCCTAGCTAGAATGATGCAATCGTTGCTGGATTTTTCCAAAAGAAAAGCTGGCAGCAACTAGGGCCCTGGAAGTACTTAGAGCCTCAACCGCCACCTTGAACATATTACTGAGACCCTGGGGAAAGGACTTCGTTTTTCCCATGGAAAATGGCCTTCATTTGTGGCCACTTGGCCTGGCAGGCAGGGCAGTGCCAAGCCAGGAATCTACAAACTCTGCTGGATCCTTCCAGAACGAAAGCTGCCAGCAACTAGGACCCTGCAAGTCCTTAGAGCCCCAGATGCCACCAGTCATCTGACACCCAGAGCCTGGGCCAATGACTTCGTTTTCCCCATGGAAAATGGCCTCCATTTCTGGCCACTCGCCCTGACCAAGAGGGTGGTGCCCAGCAAGAAATTTGCAAGCTTTGCTGGATTGCTCCAAATCGAAAGCTGCCACTTGTTGTTCTTCTATTTCTCTAGAGTCCCATCATGCTGTTCTCAGATTGCTAAAGTCCATACCTCCTCGGTGTGTTCTTATGGCTGCAGATCTTCACAGCACAGACGCTTTCTTCTGCATGCTGTTCTTTCCCAGTTCAGGGCTCCTTCAAGGCTCTCCCTGAATGGCTACGCCGCCCCCTTTTATCCCAGTTCTCTTCAATGCTCACAGCTGCAGCCCATCAAGGACAACCAGGACCTGTGGGGCAAAGCCTCTAGACAGATATTCAAATAGAATCCATTTCCTCTACTCTAGCCAGTAAGTACTACCCTACAAGTCCTCAGAACCCCAAAGGCCACCTTTCATCTGACACCCAGACCCTGGGGAAAGGACTTCTTTTTCCCATGGCAAATGGCCTCCCTTGGCAGCCACTCACCCTGGCAGAAAGTGGGAGCCTAGCTAGAATGATGCAATCGTTGCTGGATTTTTCCAAAAGAAAAGCTGGCAGCAACTAGGGCCCTGGAAGTACTTAGAGCCTCAACCGCCACCTTGAACATATTACTGAGACCCTGGGGAAAGGACTTCGTTTTTCCCATGGAAAATGGCCTTCATTTGTGGCCACTTGGCCTGGCAGGCAGGGCAGTGCCAAGCCAGGAATCTACAAACTCTGCTGGATCCTTCCAGAACGAAAGCTGCCAGCAACTAGGACCCTGCAAGTCCTTAGAGCCCCAGATGCCACCAGTCATCTGACACCCAGAGCCTGGGCCAATGACTTCGTTTTCCCCATGGAAAATGGCCTCCATTTCTGGCCACTCGCCCTGACCAAGAGGGTGGTGCCCAGCAAGAAATTTGCAAGCTTTGCTGGATTGCTCCAAATCGAAAGCTGCCACTTGTTGTTCTTCTATTTCTCTAGAGTCCCATCATGCTGTTCTCAGATTGCTAAAGTCCATACCTCCTCGGTGTGTTCTTATGGCTGCAGATCTTCACAGCACAGACGCTTTCTTCTGCATGCTGTTCTTTCCCAGTTCAGGGCTCCTTCAAGGCTCTCCCTGAATGGCTACGCCGCCCCCTTTTATCCCAGTTCTCTTCAATGCTCACAGCTGCAGCCCATCAAGGACAACCAGGACCTGTGGGGCAAAGCCTCTAGACAGATATTCAAATAGAATCCATTTCCTCTACTCTAGCCAGTAAGTACTACCCTACAAGTCCTCAGAACCCCAAAGGCCACCTTTCATCTGACACCCAGACCCTGGGGAAAGGACTTCTTTTTCCCATGGCAAATGGCCTCCCTTGGCAGCCACTCACCCTGGCAGAAAGTGGGAGCCTAGCTAGAATGATGCAATCGTTGCTGGATTTTTCCAAAAGAAAAGCTGCCAGCAACTAGGGCCCTGGAAGTACTTAGAGCCTCAAACGCCACCTTGAACATATTACTGAGACCCTGGGGAAAGGACTTCGTTTTTCCCATGGGAAATGGCCTTCATTTGTGGCCACTTGGCCTGGCAGGCAGGGCAGTGCCAAGCCAGGAATCTACAAACTCTGCTGGATCCTTCCAGAACGAAAGCTGCCAGCAACTAGGACCCTGCAAGTCCTTACAGCCCCAGATGCCACCAGTCATCTGACACCCAGAGCCTGGGCCAATGACTTCGTTTTCCCCATGGAAAATGGCCTCCATTTCTGGCCACTCGCCCTGACCAAGAGGGTGGTGCCCAGCAAGAAATTTGCAAGCTTTGCTGGATTGCTCCAAATCTAAAGCTACCACTTGTTGTTGTTCTATTTCTCTAGAGTCCCATCATGCTGTTCTC
Source organism: Agelaius phoeniceus (assembly GCF_051311805.1). Classification (NCBI taxonomy): domain Eukaryota; kingdom Metazoa; phylum Chordata; class Aves; order Passeriformes; family Icteridae; genus Agelaius; species Agelaius phoeniceus. The sequence continues at coordinate 166,883 of NW_027509888.1, read as the reverse complement.
AGATTGCTAAAGTCCATACCTCCTCGGTGTGTTCTTATGGCTGCAGATCTTCACAGCACAGACGCTTTCTTCTGCATGCTGTTCTTTCCCAGTTCAGGGCTCCTTCAAGGCTCTCCCTGAATGGCTACGCCGCCCCCTTTTATCCCAGTTCTCTTCAATGCTCACAGCTGCAGCCCATCAAGGACAACCAGGACCTGTGGGACAGATATTCAAATAGAATCCATTTCCTCTACTCTAGCCAGTAAGTACTACCCTACAAGTCCTCAGAACCCCAAAGGCCACCTTTCATCTGACACCCAGACCCTGGGGAAAGGACTTCTTTTTCCCATGGCAAATGGCCTCCCTTGGCAGCCACTCACCCTGGCAGAAAGTGGGAGCCTAGCTAGAATGATGCAATCGTTGCTGGATTTTTCCAAAAGAAAAGCTGGCAGCAACTAGGGCCCTGGAAGTACTTAGAGCCTCAAACGCCACCTTGAACATATTCCTGAGACCCTGGGGAAAGGACTTCGTTTTTCCCATGGAAAATGGCCTTCATTTGTGGCCACTCTGCCTGGCAGGCAGGGCAGTGCCAAGCCAGGAATCTACAAACTCTGCTGGATCCTTCCAGAACGAAAGCTGCCAGCAACTAGGACCCTGCAAGTCCTTACAGCCCCAGATGCCACCAGTCATCTGACACCCAGAGCCTGGGCCAATGACTTCGTTTTCCCCATGGAAAATGGCCTCCATTTCTGGCCACTCGCCCTGACCAAGAGGGTGGTGCCCAGCAAGAAATTTGCAAGCTTTGCTGGATTGCTCCAAATCGAAAGCTACCACTTGTTGTTGTTCTATTTCTCTAGAGTCCCATCATGCTGTTCTCAGATTGCTAAAGTCCATACCTCCTCGGTGTGTTCTTATGGCTGCAGATCTTCACAGCACAGACGCTTTCTTCTGCATGCTGTTCTTTCCCAGTTCAGGGCTCCTTCAAGGCTCTCCCTGAATGGCTACGCCGCCCCCTTTTATCCCAGTTCTCTTCAATGCTCACAGCTGCAGCCCATCAAGGACAACCAGGACCTGTGGGGCAAAGCCTCTAGACAGATATTCAAATAGAATCCATTTCCTCTACTCTAGCCAGTAAGTAGTACCCTACAAGTCCTCAGAACCCCAAAGGCCACCTTTCATCTGACACCCAGACCCTGGGGAAAGGACTTCTTTTTCCCATGGCAAATGGCCTCCCTTGGCAGCCACTCACCCTGGCAGAAAGTGGGAGCCTAGCTAGAATGATGCAATCGTTGCTGGATTTTTCCAAAAGAAAAGCTGGCAGCAACTAGGGCCCTGGAAGTACTTAGAGCCTCAAACGCCACCTTGAACATATTACTGAGACCCTGGGGAAAGGACTTCGTTTTTCCCATGGAAAATGGCCTTCATTTGTGGCCACTTGGCCTGGCAGGCAGGGCAGTGCCAAGCCAGGAATCTACAAACTCTGCTGGATCCTTCCAGAACGAAAGCTGCCAGCAACTAGGACCCTGCAAGTCCTTAGAGCCCCAGATGCCACCAGTCATCTGACACCCAGAGCCTGGGCCAATGACTTCGTTTTCCCCATGGAAAATGGCCTCCATTTCTGGCCACTCGCCCTGACCAAGAGGGTGGTGCCCAGCAAGAAATTTGCAAGCTTTGCTGGATTGCTCCAAATCGAAAGCTGCCACTTGTTGTTGTTCTATTTCTCTAGAGTCCCATCATGCTGTTCTCAGATTGCTAAAGTCCATACCTCCTCGGTGTGTTCTTATGGCTGCAGATCTTCACAGCACAGACGCTTTCTTCTGCATGCTGTTCTTTCCCAGTTCAGGGCTCCTTCAAGGCTCTCCCTGAATGGCTACGCCGCCCCCTTTTATCCCAGTTCTCTTCAATGCTCACAGCTGCAGCCCATCAAGGACAACCAGGACCTGTGGGACAGATATTCAAATAGAATCCATTTCCTCTACTCTAGCCAGTAAGTACTACCCTACAAGTCCTCAGAACCCCAAAGGCCACCTTTCATCTGACACCCAGACCCTGGGGAAAGGACTTCTTTTTCCCATGGCAAATGGCCTCCCTTGGCAGCCACTCACCCTGGCAGAAAGTGGGAGCCTAGCTAGAATGATGCAATCGTTGCTGGATTTTTCCAAAAGAAAAGCTGCCAGCAACTAGGGCCCTGGAAGTACTTAGAGCCTCAAACGCCACCTTGAACATATTCCTGAGACCCTGGGGAAAGGACTTCGTTTTTCCCATGGGAAATGGCCTTCATTTGTGGCCACTTGGCCTGGCAGGCAGGGCAGTGCCAAGCCAGGAATCTACAAACTATGCTGGATCCTTCCAGAACGAAAGCTGCCAGCAACTAGGACCCTGCAAGTCCTTAGAGCCCCAGACGCCACCTTTCATCTGACACCCAGAGCCTGGGCCAATGACTTCGTTTTCCCCATGGAAAATGGCCTCCATTTCTGGCCTCTCACCCTGACCAAGAGGGTGGTGCCCAGCAAGAAATTTGCAAGCTTTGCTGGATTGCTCCAAATCGAAAGCTACCACTTGTTGTTGTTCTATTTCTCTAGAGTCCCATCATGCTGTTCTCAGATTGCTAAAGTCCATACCTCCTCGGTGTGTTCTTATGGCTGCAGATCTTCACAGCACAGACGCTTTCTTCTGCATGCTGTTCTTTCCCAGTTCAGGGCTCCTTCAAGGCTCTCCCTGAATGGCTACGCCGCCCCCTTTTATCCCAGTTCTCTTCAATGCTCACAGCTGCAGCCCATCAAGGACAACCAGGACCTGTGGGACAGATATTCAAATAGAATCCATTTCCTCTACTCTAGCCAGTAAGTACTACCCTACAAGTCCTCAGAACCCCAAAGGCCACCTTTCATCTGACACCCAGACCCTGGGGAAAGGACTTCTTTTTCCCATGGCAAATGGCCTCCCTTGGCAGCCACTCACCCTGGCAGAAAGTGGGAGCCTAGCTAGAATGATGCAATCGTTGCTGGATTTTTCCAAAAGAAAAGCTGGCAGCAACTAGGGCCCTGGAAGTACTTAGAGCCTCAAACGCCACCTTGAACATATTCCTGAGACCCTGGGGAAAGGACTTCGTTTTTCCCATGGAAAATGGCCTTCATTTGTGGCCACTCTGCCTGGCAGGCAGGGCAGTGCCAAGCCAGGAATCTACAAACTCTGCTGGATCCTTCCAGAACGAAAGCTGCCAGCAACTAGGACCCTGCAAGTCCTTACAGCCCCAGATGCCACCAGTCATCTGACACCCAGAGCCTGGGCCAATGACTTCGTTTTCCCCATGGAAAATGGCCTCCATTTCTGGCCACTCGCCCTGACCAAGAGGGTGGTGCCCAGCAAGAAATTTGCAAGCTTTGCTGGATTGCTCCAAATCTAAAGCTACCACTTGTTGTTCTTCTATTTCTCTAGAGTCCCATCATGCTGTTCTCAGATTGCTAAAGTCCATACCTCCTCGGTGTGTTCTTATGGCTGCAGATCTTCACAGCACAGACGCTTTCTTCTGCATGCTGTTCTTTCCCAGTTCAGGGCTCCTTCAAGGCTCTCCCTGAATGGCTACGCCGCCCCCTTTTATCCCAGTTCTCTTCAATGCTCACAGCTGCAGCCCATCAAGGACAACCAGGACCTGTGGGACAGATATTCAAATAGAATCCATTTCCTCTACTCTAGCCAGTAAGTACTACCCTACAAGTCCTCAGAACCCCAAAGGCCACCTTTCATCTGACACCCAGACCCTGGGGAAAGGACTTCTTTTTCCCATGGCAAATGGCCTCCCTTGGCAGCCACTCACCCTGGCAGAAAGTGGGAGCCTAGCTAGAATGATGCAATCGTTGCTGGATTTTTCCAAAAGAAAAGCTGCCAGCAACTAGGGCCCTGGAAGTACTTAGAGCCTCAAACGCCACCTTGAACATATTACTGAGACCCTGGGGAAAGGACTTCGTTTTTCCCATGGAAAATGGCCTTCATTTGTGGCCACTTGGCCTGGCAGGCAGGGCAGTGCCAAGCCAGGAATCTACAAACTCTGCTGGATCCTTCCAGAACGAAAGCTGCCAGCAACTAGGACCCTGCAAGTCCTTACAGCCCCAGATGCCACCAGTCATCTGACACCCAGAGCCTGGGCCAATGACTTCGTTTTCCCCATGGAAAATGGCCTCCATTTCTGGCCACTCGCCCTGACCAAGAGGGTGGTGCCCAGCAAGAAATTTGCAAGCTTTGCTGGATTGCTCCAAATCTAAAGCTACCACTTGTTGTTCTTCTATTTCTCTAGAGTCCCATCATGCTGTTCTCAGATTGCTAAAGTCCATACCTCCTCGGTGTGTTCTTATGGCTGCAGATCTTCACAGCACAGACGCTTTCTTCTGCATGCTGTTCTTTCCCAGTTCAGGGCTCCTTCAAGGCTCTCCCTGAATGGCTACGCCGCCCCCTTTTATCCCAGTTCTCTTCAATGCTCACAGCTGCAGCCCATCAAGGACAACCAGGACCTGTGGGACAGATATTCAAATAGAATCCATTTCCTCTACTCTAGCCAGTAAGTACTACCCTACAAGTCCTCAGAACCCCAAAGGCCACCTTTCATCTGACACCCAGACCCTGGGGAAAGGACTTCTTTTTCCCATGGCAAATGGCCTCCCTTGGCAGCCACTCACCCTGGCAGAAAGTGGGAGCCTAGCTAGAATGATGCAATCGTTGCTGGATTTTTCCAAAAGAAAAGCTGGCAGCAACTAGGGCCCTGGAAGTACTTAGAGCCTCAAACGCCACCTTGAACATATTACTGAGACCCTGGGGAAAGGACTTCGTTTTTCCCATGGAAAATGGCCTTCATTTGTGGCCACTCTGCCTGGCAGGCAGGGCAGTGCCAAGCCAGGAATCTACAAACTCTGCTGGATCCTTCCAGAACGAAAGCTGCCAGCAACTAGGACCCTGCAAGTCCTTACAGCCCCAGATGCCACCAGTCATCTGACACCCAGAGCCTGGGCCAATGACTTCGTTTTCCCCATGGAAAATGGCCTCCATTTCTGGCCACTCGCCCTGACCAAGAGGGTGGTGCCCAGCAAGAAATTTGCAAGCTTTGCTGGATTGCTCCAAATCTAAAGCTACCACTTGTTGTTCTATTTCTCTAGAGTCCCATCATGCTGTTCTCAGATTGCTAAAGTCCATACCTCCTCGGTGTGTTCTTATGGCTGCAGATCTTCACAGCACAGACGCTTTCTTCTGCATGCTGTTCTTTCCCAGTTCAGGGCTCCTTCAAGGCTCTCCCTGAATGGCTACGCCGCCCCCTTTTATCCCAGTTCTCTTCAATGCTCACAGCTGCAGCCCATCAAGGACAACCAGGACCTGTGGGACAGATATTCAAATAGAATCCATTTCCTCTACTCTAGCCAGTAAGTACTACCCTACAAGTCCTCAGAACCCCAAAGGCCACCTTTCATCTGACACCCAGACCCTGGGGAAAGGACTTCTTTTTCCCATGGCAAATGGCCTCCCTTGGCAGCCACTCACCCTGGCAGAAAGTGGGAGCCTAGCTAGAATGATGCAATCGTTGCTGGATTTTTCCAAAAGAAAAGCTGGCAGCAACTAGGGCCCTGGAAGTACTTAGAGCCTCAAACGCCACCTTGAACATATTCCTGAGACCCTGGGGAAAGGACTTCGTTTTTCCCATGGAAAATGGCCTTCATTTGTGGCCACTCTGCCTGGCAGGCAGGGCAGTGCCAAGCCAGGAATCTACAAACTCTGCTGGATCCTTCCAGAACGAAAGCTGCCAGCAACTAGGACCCTGCAAGTCCTTACAGCCCCAGATGCCACCAGTCATCTGACACCCAGAGCCTGGGCCAATGACTTCGTTTTCCCCATGGAAAATGGCCTCCATTTCTGGCCACTCGCCCTGACCAAGAGGGTGGTGCCCAGCAAGAAATTTGCAAGCTTTGCTGGATTGCTCCAAATCTAAAGCTACCACTTGTTGTTCTTCTATTTCTCTAGAGTCCCATCATGCTGTTCTCAGATTGCTAAAGTCCATACCTCCTCGGTGTGTTCTTATGGCTGCAGATCTTCACAGCACAGACGCTTTCTTCTGCATGCTGTTCTTTCCCAGTTCAGGGCTCCTTCAAGGCTCTCCCTGAATGGCTACGCCGCCCCCTTTTATCCCAGTTCTCTTCAATGCTCACAGCTGCAGCCCATCAAGGACAACCAGGACCTGTGGGACAGATATTCAAATAGAATCCATTTCCTCTACTCTAGCCAGTAAGTAGTACCCTACAAGTCCTCAGAACCCCAAAGGCCACCTTTCATCTGACACCCAGACCCTGGGGAAAGGACTTCTTTTTCCCATGGCAAATGGCCTCCCTTGGCAGCCACTCACCCTGGCAGAAAGTGGGAGCCTAGCTAGAATGATGCAATCGTTGCTGGATTTTTCCAAAAGAAAAGCTGGCAGCAACTAGGGCCCTGGAAGTACTTAGAGCCTCAAACGCCACCTTGAACATATTCCTGAGACCCTGGGGAAAGGACTTCGTTTTTCCCATGGGAAATGGCCTTCATTTGTGGCCACTTGGCCTGGCAGGCAGGGCAGTGCCAAGCCAGGAATCTACAAACTCTGCTGGATCCTTCCAGAACGAAAGCTGCCAGCAACTAGGACCCTGCAAGTCCTTAGAGCCCCAGACGCCACCTTTCATCTGACACCCAGAGCCTGGGCCAATGACTTCGTTTTCCCCATGGAAAATGGCCTCCATTTCTGGCCTCTCACCCTGACCAAGAGGGTGGTGCCCAGCAAGAAATTTGCAAGCTTTGCTGGATTGCTCCAAATCGAAAGCTACCACTTGTTGTTGTTCTATTTCTCTAGAGTCCCATCATGCTGTTCTCAGATTGCTAAAGTCCATACCTCCTCGGTGTGTTCTTATGGCTGCAGATCTTCACAGCACAGACGCTTTCTTCTGCATGCTGTTCTTTCCCAGTTCAGGGCTCCTTCAAGGCTCTCCCTGAATGGCTACGCCGCCCCCTTTTATCCCAGTTCTCTTCAATGCTCACAGCTGCAGCCCATCAAGGACAACCAGGACCTGTGGGACAGATATTCAAATAGAATCCATTTCCTCTACTCTAGCCAGTAAGTACTACCCTACAAGTCCTCAGAACCCCAAAGGCCACCTTTCATCTGACACCCAGACCCTGGGGAAAGGACTTCTTTTTCCCATGGCAAATGGCCTCCCTTGGCAGCCACTCACCCTGGCAGAAAGTGGGAGCCTAGCTAGAATGATGCAATCGTTGCTGGATTTTTCCAAAAGAAAAGCTGGCAGCAACTAGGGCCCTGGAAGTACTTAGAGCCTCAACCGCCACCTTGAACATATTACTGAGACCCTGGGGAAAGGACTTCGTTTTTCCCATGGAAAATGGCCTTCATTTGTGGCCACTTGGCCTGGCAGGCAGGGCAGTGCCAAGCCAGGAATCTACAAACTCTGCTGGATCCTTCCAGAACGAAAGCTGCCAGCAACTAGGACCCTGCAAGTCCTTAGAGCCCCAGATGCCACCAGTCATCTGACACCCAGAGCCTGGGCCAATGACTTCGTTTTCCCCATGGAAAATGGCCTCCATTTCTGGCCACTCGCCCTGACCAAGAGGGTGGTGCCCAGCAAGAAATTTGCAAGCTTTGCTGGATTGCTCCAAATCGAAAGCTGCCACTTGTTGTTCTTCTATTTCTCTAGAGTCCCATCATGCTGTTCTCAGATTGCTAAAGTCCATACCTCCTCGGTGTGTTCTTATGGCTGCAGATCTTCACAGCACAGACGCTTTCTTCTGCATGCTGTTCTTTCCCAGTTCAGGGCTCCTTCAAGGCTCTCCCTGAATGGCTACGCCGCCCCCTTTTATCCCAGTTCTCTTCAATGCTCACAGCTGCAGCCCATCAAGGACAACCAGGACCTGTGGGGCAAAGCCTCTAGACAGATATTCAAATAGAATCCATTTCCTCTACTCTAGCCAGTAAGTACTACCCTACAAGTCCTCAGAACCCCAAAGGCCACCTTTCATCTGACACCCAGACCCTGGGGAAAGGACTTCTTTTTCCCATGGCAAATGGCCTCCCTTGGCAGCCACTCACCCTGGCAGAAAGTGGGAGCCTAGCTAGAATGATGCAATCGTTGCTGGATTTTTCCAAAAGAAAAGCTGGCAGCAACTAGGGCCCTGGAAGTACTTAGAGCCTCAACCGCCACCTTGAACATATTACTGAGACCCTGGGGAAAGGACTTCGTTTTTCCCATGGAAAATGGCCTTCATTTGTGGCCACTTGGCCTGGCAGGCAGGGCAGTGCCAAGCCAGGAATCTACAAACTCTGCTGGATCCTTCCAGAACGAAAGCTGCCAGCAACTAGGACCCTGCAAGTCCTTAGAGCCCCAGATGCCACCAGTCATCTGACACCCAGAGCCTGGGCCAATGACTTCGTTTTCCCCATGGAAAATGGCCTCCATTTCTGGCCACTCGCCCTGACCAAGAGGGTGGTGCCCAGCAAGAAATTTGCAAGCTTTGCTGGATTGCTCCAAATCGAAAGCTGCCACTTGTTGTTCTTCTATTTCTCTAGAGTCCCATCATGCTGTTCTCAGATTGCTAAAGTCCATACCTCCTCGGTGTGTTCTTATGGCTGCAGATCTTCACAGCACAGACGCTTTCTTCTGCATGCTGTTCTTTCCCAGTTCAGGGCTCCTTCAAGGCTCTCCCTGAATGGCTACGCCGCCCCCTTTTATCCCAGTTCTCTTCAATGCTCACAGCTGCAGCCCATCAAGGACAACCAGGACCTGTGGGGCAAAGCCTCTAGACAGATATTCAAATAGAATCCATTTCCTCTACTCTAGCCAGTAAGTACTACCCTACAAGTCCTCAGAACCCCAAAGGCCACCTTTCATCTGACACCCAGACCCTGGGGAAAGGACTTCTTTTTCCCATGGCAAATGGCCTCCCTTGGCAGCCACTCACCCTGGCAGAAAGTGGGAGCCTAGCTAGAATGATGCAATCGTTGCTGGATTTTTCCAAAAGAAAAGCTGCCAGCAACTAGGGCCCTGGAAGTACTTAGAGCCTCAAACGCCACCTTGAACATATTACTGAGACCCTGGGGAAAGGACTTCGTTTTTCCCATGGGAAATGGCCTTCATTTGTGGCCACTTGGCCTGGCAGGCAGGGCAGTGCCAAGCCAGGAATCTACAAACTCTGCTGGATCCTTCCAGAACGAAAGCTGCCAGCAACTAGGACCCTGCAAGTCCTTACAGCCCCAGATGCCACCAGTCATCTGACACCCAGAGCCTGGGCCAATGACTTCGTTTTCCCCATGGAAAATGGCCTCCATTTCTGGCCACTCGCCCTGACCAAGAGGGTGGTGCCCAGCAAGAAATTTGCAAGCTTTGCTGGATTGCTCCAAATCTAAAGCTACCACTTGTTGTTGTTCTATTTCTCTAGAGTCCCATCATGCTGTTCTCAGATTGCTAAAGTCCATACCTCCTCGGTGTGTTCTTATGGCTGCAGATCTTCACAGCACAGACGCTTTCTTCTGCATGCTGTTCTTTCCCAGTTCAGGGCTCCTTCAAGGCTCTCCCTGAATGGCTACGCCGCCCCCTTTTATCCCAGTTCTCTTCAATGCTCACAGCTGCAGCCCATCAAGGACAACCAGGACCTGTGGGACAGATATTCAAATAGAATCCATTTCCTCTACTCTAGCCAGTAAGTACTACCCTACAAGTCCTCAGAACCCCAAAGGCCACCTTTCATCTGACACCCAGACCCTGGGGAAAGGACTTCTTTTTCCCATGGCAAATGGCCTCCCTTGGCAGCCACTCACCCTGGCAGAAAGTGGGAGCCTAGCTAGAATGATGCAATCGTTGCTGGATTTTTCCAAAAGAAAAGCTGGCAGCAACTAGGGCCCTGGAAGTACTTAGAGCCTCAAACGCCACCTTGAACATATTCCTGAGACCCTGGGGAAAGGACTTCGTTTTTCCCATGGAAAATGGCCTTCATTTGTGGCCACTCTGCCTGGCAGGCAGGGCAGTGCCAAGCCAGGAATCTACAAACTCTGCTGGATCCTTCCAGAACGAAAGCTGCCAGCAACTAGGACCCTGCAAGTCCTTACAGCCCCAGATGCCACCAGTCATCTGACACCCAGAGCCTGGGCCAATGACTTCGTTTTCCCCATGGAAAATGGCCTCCATTTCTGGCCACTCGCCCTGACCAAGAGGGTGGTGCCCAGCAAGAAATTTGCAAGCTTTGCTGGATTGCTCCAAATCGAAAGCTACCACTTGTTGTTGTTCTATTTCTCTAGAGTCCCATCATGCTGTTCTCAGATTGCTAAAGTCCATACCTCCTCGGTGTGTTCTTATGGCTGCAGATCTTCACAGCACAGACGCTTTCTTCTGCATGCTGTTCTTTCCCAGTTCAGGGCTCCTTCAAGGCTCTCCCTGAATGGCTACGCCGCCCCCTTTTATCCCAGTTCTCTTCAATGCTCACAGCTGCAGCCCATCAAGGACAACCAGGACCTGTGGGGCAAAGCCTCTAGACAGATATTCAAATAGAATCCATTTCCTCTACTCTAGCCAGTAAGTAGTACCCTACAAGTCCTCAGAACCCCAAAGGCCACCTTTCATCTGACACCCAGACCCTGGGGAAAGGACTTCTTTTTCCCATGGCAAATGGCCTCCCTTGGCAGCCACTCACCCTGGCAGAAAGTGGGAGCCTAGCTAGAATGATGCAATCGTTGCTGGATTTTTCCAAAAGAAAAGCTGGCAGCAACTAGGGCCCTGGAAGTACTTAGAGCCTCAAACGCCACCTTGAACATATTACTGAGACCCTGGGGAAAGGACTTCGTTTTTCCCATGGAAAATGGCCTTCATTTGTGGCCACTTGGCCTGGCAGGCAGGGCAGTGCCAAGCCAGGAATCTACAAACTCTGCTGGATCCTTCCAGAACGAAAGCTGCCAGCAACTAGGACCCTGCAAGTCCTTAGAGCCCCAGATGCCACCAGTCATCTGACACCCAGAGCCTGGGCCAATGACTTCGTTTTCCCCATGGAAAATGGCCTCCATTTCTGGCCACTCGCCCTGACCAAGAGGGTGGTGCCCAGCAAGAAATTTGCAAGCTTTGCTGGATTGCTCCAAATCGAAAGCTGCCACTTGTTGTTGTTCTATTTCTCTAGAGTCCCATCATGCTGTTCTCAGATTGCTAAAGTCCATACCTCCTCGGTGTGTTCTTATGGCTGCAGATCTTCACAGCACAGACGCTTTCTTCTGCATGCTGTTCTTTCCCAGTTCAGGGCTCCTTCAAGGCTCTCCCTGAATGGCTACGCCGCCCCCTTTTATCCCAGTTCTCTTCAATGCTCACAGCTGCAGCCCATCAAGGACAACCAGGACCTGTGGGACAGATATTCAAATAGAATCCATTTCCTCTACTCTAGCCAGTAAGTACTACCCTACAAGTCCTCAGAACCCCAAAGGCCACCTTTCATCTGACACCCAGACCCTGGGGAAAGGACTTCTTTTTCCCATGGCAAATGGCCTCCCTTGGCAGCCACTCACCCTGGCAGAAAGTGGGAGCCTAGCTAGAATGATGCAATCGTTGCTGGATTTTTCCAAAAGAAAAGCTGCCAGCAACTAGGGCCCTGGAAGTACTTAGAGCCTCAAACGCCACCTTGAACATATTCCTGAGACCCTGGGGAAAGGACTTCGTTTTTCCCATGGGAAATGGCCTTCATTTGTGGCCACTTGGCCTGGCAGGCAGGGCAGTGCCAAGCCAGGAATCTACAAACTATGCTGGATCCTTCCAGAACGAAAGCTGCCAGCAACTAGGACCCTGCAAGTCCTTAGAGCCCCAGACGCCACCTTTCATCTGACACCCAGAGCCTGGGCCAATGACTTCGTTTTCCCCATGGAAAATGGCCTCCATTTCTGGCCTCTCACCCTGACCAAGAGGGTGGTGCCCAGCAAGAAATTTGCAAGCTTTGCTGGATTGCTCCAAATCGAAAGCTACCACTTGTTGTTGTTCTATTTCTCTAGAGTCCCATCATGCTGTTCTCAGATTGCTAAAGTCCATACCTCCTCGGTGTGTTCTTATGGCTGCAGATCTTCACAGCACAGACGCTTTCTTCTGCATGCTGTTCTTTCCCAGTTCAGGGCTCCTTCAAGGCTCTCCCTGAATGGCTACGCCGCCCCCTTTTATCCCAGTTCTCTTCAATGCTCACAGCTGCAGCCCATCAAGGACAACCAGGACCTGTGGGACAGATATTCAAATAGAATCCATTTCCTCTACTCTAGCCAGTAAGTACTACCCTACAAGTCCTCAGAACCCCAAAGGCCACCTTTCATCTGACACCCAGACCCTGGGGAAAGGACTTCTTTTTCCCATGGCAAATGGCCTCCCTTGGCAGCCACTCACCCTGGCAGAAAGTGGGAGCCTAGCTAGAATGATGCAATCGTTGCTGGATTTTTCCAAAAGAAAAGCTGGCAGCAACTAGGGCCCTGGAAGTACTTAGAGCCTCAAACGCCACCTTGAACATATTCCTGAGACCCTGGGGAAAGGACTTCGTTTTTCCCATGGAAAATGGCCTTCATTTGTGGCCACTCTGCCTGGCAGGCAGGGCAGTGCCAAGCCAGGAATCTACAAACTCTGCTGGATCCTTCCAGAACGAAAGCTGCCAGCAACTAGGACCCTGCAAGTCCTTACAGCCCCAGATGCCACCAGTCATCTGACACCCAGAGCCTGGGCCAATGACTTCGTTTTCCCCATGGAAAATGGCCTCCATTTCTGGCCACTCGCCCTGACCAAGAGGGTGGTGCCCAGCAAGAAATTTGCAAGCTTTGCTGGATTGCTCCAAATCTAAAGCTACCACTTGTTGTTCTTCTATTTCTCTAGAGTCCCATCATGCTGTTCTCAGATTGCTAAAGTCCATACCTCCTCGGTGTGTTCTTATGGCTGCAGATCTTCACAGCACAGACGCTTTCTTCTGCATGCTGTTCTTTCCCAGTTCAGGGCTCCTTCAAGGCTCTCCCTGAATGGCTACGCCGCCCCCTTTTATCCCAGTTCTCTTCAATGCTCACAGCTGCAGCCCATCAAGGACAACCAGGACCTGTGGGACAGATATTCAAATAGAATCCATTTCCTCTACTCTAGCCAGTAAGTACTACCCTACAAGTCCTCAGAACCCCAAAGGCCACCTTTCATCTGACACCCAGACCCTGGGGAAAGGACTTCTTTTTCCCATGGCAAATGGCCTCCCTTGGCAGCCACTCACCCTGGCAGAAAGTGGGAGCCTAGCTAGAATGATGCAATCGTTGCTGGATTTTTCCAAAAGAAAAGCTGCCAGCAACTAGGGCCCTGGAAGTACTTAGAGCCTCAAACGCCACCTTGAACATATTACTGAGACCCTGGGGAAAGGACTTCGTTTTTCCCATGGAAAATGGCCTTCATTTGTGGCCACTTGGCCTGGCAGGCAGGGCAGTGCCAAGCCAGGAATCTACAAACTCTGCTGGATCCTTCCAGAACGAAAGCTGCCAGCAACTAGGACCCTGCAAGTCCTTACAGCCCCAGATGCCACCAGTCATCTGACACCCAGAGCCTGGGCCAATGACTTCGTTTTCCCCATGGAAAATGGCCTCCATTTCTGGCCACTCGCCCTGACCAAGAGGGTGGTGCCCAGCAAGAAATTTGCAAGCTTTGCTGGATTGCTCCAAATCTAAAGCTACCACTTGTTGTTCTTCTATTTCTCTAGAGTCCCATCATGCTGTTCTCAGATTGCTAAAGTCCATACCTCCTCGGTGTGTTCTTATGGCTGCAGATCTTCACAGCACAGACGCTTTCTTCTGCATGCTGTTCTTTCCCAGTTCAGGGCTCCTTCAAGGCTCTCCCTGAATGGCTACGCCGCCCCCTTTTATCCCAGTTCTCTTCAATGCTCACAGCTGCAGCCCATCAAGGACAACCAGGACCTGTGGGACAGATATTCAAATAGAATCCATTTCCTCTACTCTAGCCAGTAAGTACTACCCTACAAGTCCTCAGAACCCCAAAGGCCACCTTTCATCTGACACCCAGACCCTGGGGAAAGGACTTCTTTTTCCCATGGCAAATGGCCTCCCTTGGCAGCCACTCACCCTGGCAGAAAGTGGGAGCCTAGCTAGAATGATGCAATCGTTGCTGGATTTTTCCAAAAGAAAAGCTGGCAGCAACTAGGGCCCTGGAAGTACTTAGAGCCTCAAACGCCACCTTGAACATATTACTGAGACCCTGGGGAAAGGACTTCGTTTTTCCCATGGAAAATGGCCTTCATTTGTGGCCACTTGGCCTGGCAGGCAGGGCAGTGCCAAGCCAGGAATCTACAAACTCTGCTGGATCCTTCCAGAACGAAAGCTGCCAGCAACTAGGACCCTGCAAGTCCTTAGAGCCCCAGATGCCACCAGTCATCTGACACCCAGAGCCTGGGCCAATGACTTCGTTTTCCCCATGGAAAATGGCCTCCATTTCTGGCCACTCGCCCTGACCAAGAGGGTGGTGCCCAGCAAGAAATTTGCAAGCTTTGCTGGATTGCTCCAAATCTAAAGCTGCCACTTGTTGTTGTTCTATTTCTCTAGAGTCCCATCATGCTGTTCTCAGATTGCTAAAGTCCATACCTCCTCGGTGTGTTCTTATGGCTGCAGATCTTCACAGCACAGACGCTTTCTTCTGCATGCTGTTCTTTCCCAGTTCAGGGCTCCTTCAAGGCTCTCCCTGAATGGCTACGCCGCCCCCTTTTATCCCAGTTCTCTTCAATGCTCACAGCTGCAGCCCATCAAGGACAACCAGGACCTGTGGGACAGATATTCAAATAGAATCCATTTCCTCTACTCTAGCCAGTAAGTACTACCCTACAAGTCCTCAGAACCCCAAAGGCCACCTTTCATCTGACACCCAGACCCTGGGGAAAGGACTTCTTTTTCCCATGGCAAATGGCCTCCCTTGGCAGCCACTCACCCTGGCAGAAAGTGGGAGCCTAGCTAGAATGATGCAATCGTTGCTGGATTTTTCCAAAAGAAAAGCTGGCAGCAACTAGGGCCCTGGAAGTACTTAGAGCCTCAAACGCCACCTTGAACATATTCCTGAGACCCTGGGGAAAGGACTTCGTTTTTCCCATGGGAAATGGCCTTCATTTGTGGCCACTTGGCCTGGCAGGCAGGGCAGTGCCAAGCCAGGAATCTACAAACTATGCTGGATCCTTCCAGAACGAAAGCTGCCAGCAACTAGGACCCTGCAAGTCCTTACAGCCCCAGACGCCACCTTTCATCTGACACCCAGAGCCTGGGCCAATGACTTCGTTTTCCCCATGGAAAATGGCCTCCATTTCTGGCCTCTCACCCTGACCAAGAGGGTGGTGCCCAGCAAGAAATTTGCAAGCTTTGCTGGATTGCTCCAAATCGAAAGCTACCACTTGTTGTTGTTCTATTTCTCTAGAGTCCCATCATGCTGTTCTCAGATTGCTAAAGTCCATACCTCCTCGGTGTGTTCTTATGGCTGCAGATCTTCACAGCACAGACGCTTTCTTCTGCATGCTGTTCTTTCCCAGTTCAGGGCTCCTTCAAGGCTCTCCCTGAATGGCTACGCCGCCCCCTTTTATCCCAGTTCTCTTCAATGCTCACAGCTGCAGCCCATCAAGGACAACCAGGACCTGTGGGACAGATATTCAAATAGAATCCATTTCCTCTACTCTAGCCAGTAAGTAGTACCCTACAAGTCCTCAGAACCCCAAAGGCCACCTTTCATCTGACACCCAGACCCTGGGGAAAGGACTTCTTTTTCCCATGGCAAATGGCCTCCCTTGGCAGCCACTCACCCTGGCAGAAAGTGGGAGCCTAGCTAGAATGATGCAATCGTTGCTGGATTTTTCCAAAAGAAAAGCTGGCAGCAACTAGGGCCCTGGAAGTACTTAGAGCCTCAAACGCCACCTTGAACATATTCCTGAGACCCTGGGGAAAGGACTTCGTTTTTCCCATGGAAAATGGCCTTCATTTGTGGCCACTCTGCCTGGCAGGCAGGGCAGTGCCAAGCCAGGAATCTACAAACTCTGCTGGATCCTTCCAGAACGAAAGCTGCCAGCAACTAGGACCCTGCAAGTCCTTACAGCCCCAGATGCCACCAGTCATCTGACACCCAGAGCCTGGGCCAATGACTTCGTTTTCCCCATGGAAAATGGCCTCCATTTCTGGCCACTCGCCCTGACCAAGAGGGTGGTGCCCAGCAAGAAATTTGCAAGCTTTGCTGGATTGCTCCAAATCTAAAGCTACCACTTGTTGTTCTTCTATTTCTCTAGAGTCCCATCATGCTGTTCTCAGATTGCTAAAGTCCATACCTCCTCGGTGTGTTCTTATGGCTGCAGATCTTCACAGCACAGACGCTTTCTTCTGCATGCTGTTCTTTCCCAGTTCAGGGCTCCTTCAAGGCTCTCCCTGAATGGCTACGCCGCCCCCTTTTATCCCAGTTCTCTTCAATGCTCACAGCTGCAGCCCATCAAGGACAACCAGGACCTGTGGGACAGATATTCAAATAGAATCCATTTCCTCTACTCTAGCCAGTAAGTACTACCCTACAAGTCCTCAGAACCCCAAAGGCCACCTTTCATCTGACACCCAGACCCTGGGGAAAGGACTTCTTTTTCCCATGGCAAATGGCCTCCCTTGGCAGCCACTCACCCTGGCAGAAAGTGGGAGCCTAGCTAGAATGATGCAATCGTTGCTGGATTTTTCCAAAAGAAAAGCTGCCAGCAACTAGGGCCCTGGAAGTACTTAGAGCCTCAAACGCCACCTTGAACATATTCCTGAGACCCTGGGGAAAGGACTTCGTTTTTCCCATGGAAAATGGCCTTCATTTGTGGCCACTTGGCCTGGCAGGCAGGGCAGTGCCAAGCCAGGAATCTACAAACTCTGCTGGATCCTTCCAGAACGAAAGCTGCCAGCAACTAGGACCCTGCAAGTCCTTACAGCCCCAGATGCCACCAGTCATCTGACACCCAGAGCCTGGGCCAATGACTTCGTTTTCCCCATGGAAAATGGCCTCCATTTCTGGCCACTCGCCCTGACCAAGAGGGTGGTGCCCAGCAAGAAATTTGCAAGCTTTGCTGGATTGCTCCAAATCGAAAGCTGCCACTTGTTGTTCTTCTATTTCTCTAGAGTCCCATCATGCTGTTCTCAGATTGCTAAAGTCCATACCTCCTCGGTGTGTTCTTATGGCTGCAGATCTTCACAGCACAGACGCTTTCTTCTGCATGCTGTTCTTTCCCAGTTCAGGGCTCCTTCAAGGCTCTCCCTGAATGGCTACGCCGCCCCCTTTTATCCCAGTTCTCTTCAATGCTCACAGCTGCAGCCCATCAAGGACAACCAGGACCTGTGGGGCAAAGCCTCTAGACAGATATTCAAATAGAATCCATTTCCTCTACTCTAGCCAGTAAGTACTACCCTACAAGTCCTCAGAACCCCAAAGGCCACCTTTCATCTGACACCCAGACCCTGGGGAAAGGACTTCTTTTTCCCATGGCAAATGGCCTCCCTTGGCAGCCACTCACCCTGGCAGAAAGTGGGAGCCTAGCTAGAATGATGCAATCGTTGCTGGATTTTTCCAAAAGAAAAGCTGGCAGCAACTAGGGCCCTGGAAGTACTTAGAGCCTCAAACGCCACCTTGAACATATTCCTGAGACCCTGGGGAAAGGACTTCGTTTTTCCCATGGAAAATGGCCTTCATTTGTGGCCACTCTGCCTGGCAGGCAGGGCAGTGCCAAGCCAGGAATCTACAAACTCTGCTGGATCCTTCCAGAACGAAAGCTGCCAGCAACTAGGACCCTGCAAGTCCTTACAGCCCCAGATGCCACCAGTCATCTGACACCCAGAGCCTGGGCCAATGACTTCGTTTTCCCCATGGAAAATGGCCTCCATTTCTGGCCACTCGCCCTGACCAAGAGGGTGGTGCCCAGCAAGAAATTTGCAAGCTTTGCTGGATTGCTCCAAATCTAAAGCTACCACTTGTTGTTCTTCTATTTCTCTAGAGTCCCATCATGCTGTTCTCAGATTGCTAAAGTCCATACCTCCTCGGTGTGTTCTTATGGCTGCAGATCTTCACAGCACAGACGCTTTCTTCTGCATGCTGTTCTTTCCCAGTTCAGGGCTCCTTCAAGGCTCTCCCTGAATGGCTACGCCGCCCCCTTTTATCCCAGTTCTCTTCAATGCTCACAGCTGCAGCCCATCAAGGACAACCAGGACCTGTGGGACAGATATTCAAATAGAATCCATTTCCTCTACTCTAGCCAGTAAGTACTACCCTACAAGTCCTCAGAACCCCAAAGGCCACCTTTCATCTGACACCCAGACCCTGGGGAAAGGACTTCTTTTTCCCATGGCAAATGGCCTCCCTTGGCAGCCACTCACCCTGGCAGAAAGTGGGAGCCTAGCTAGAATGATGCAATCGTTGCTGGATTTTTCCAAAAGAAAAGCTGGCAGCAACTAGGGCCCTGGAAGTACTTAGAGCCTCAAACGCCACCTTGAACATATTACTGAGACCCTGGGGAAAGGACTTCGTTTTTCCCATGGAAAATGGCCTTCATTTGTGGCCACTTGGCCTGGCAGGCAGGGCAGTGCCAAGCCAGGAATCTACAAACTCTGCTGGATCCTTCCAGAACGAAAGCTGCCAGCAACTAGGACCCTGCAAGTCCTTAGAGCCCCAGATGCCACCAGTCATCTGACACCCAGAGCCTGGGCCAATGACTTCGTTTTCCCCATGGAAAATGGCCTCCATTTCTGGCCACTCGCCCTGACCAAGAGGGTGGTGCCCAGCAAGAAATTTGCAAGCTTTGCTGGATTGCTCCAAATCGAAAGCTGCCACTTGTTGTTGTTCTATTTCTCTAGAGTCCCATCATGCTGTTCTCAGATTGCTAAAGTCCATACCTCCTCGGTGTGTTCTTATGGCTGCAGATCTTCACAGCACAGACGCTTTCTTCTGCATGCTGTTCTTTCCCAGTTCAGGGCTCCTTCAAGGCTCTCCCTGAATGGCTACGCCGCCCCCTTTTATCCCAGTTCTCTTCAATGCTCACAGCTGCAGCCCATCAAGGACAACCAGGACCTGTGGGGCAAAGCCTCTAGACAGATATTCAAATAGAATCCATTTCCTCTACTCTAGCCAGTAAGTACTACCCTACAAGTCCTCAGAACCCCAAAGGCCACCTTTCATCTGACACCCAGACCCTGGGGAAAGGACTTCTTTTTCCCATGGCAAATGGCCTCCCTTGGCAGCCACTCACCCTGGCAGAAAGTGGGAGCCTAGCTAGAATGATGCAATCGTTGCTGGATTTTTCCAAAAGAAAAGCTGCCAGCAACTAGGGCCCTGGAAGTACTTAGAGCCTCAACCGCCACCTTGAACATATTACTGAGACCCTGGGGAAAGGACTTCGTTTTTCCCATGGAAAATGGCCTTCATTTGTGGCCACTTGGCCTGGCAGGCAGGGCAGTGCCAAGCCAGGAATCTACAAACTCTGCTGGATCCTTCCAGAACG
Source organism: Agelaius phoeniceus (assembly GCF_051311805.1). Classification (NCBI taxonomy): domain Eukaryota; kingdom Metazoa; phylum Chordata; class Aves; order Passeriformes; family Icteridae; genus Agelaius; species Agelaius phoeniceus. The sequence goes on along the minus strand of NW_027509888.1, from coordinate 147,365 downwards.
AAAGCTGCCAGCAACTAGGACCCTGCAAGTCCTTACAGCCCCAGATGCCACCAGTCATCTGACACCCAGAGCCTGGGCCAATGACTTCGTTTTCCCCATGGAAAATGGCCTCCATTTCTGGCCACTCGCCCTGACCAAGAGGGTGGTGCCCAGCAAGAAATTTGCAAGCTTTGCTGGATTGCTCCAAATCGAAAGCTGCCACTTGTTGTTGTTCTGTTTCTCTAGAGTCCCATCATGCTGTTCTCAGATTGCTAAAGTCCATACCTCCTCGGTGTGTTCTTATGGCTGCAGATCTTCACAGCACAGACGCTTTCTTCTGCATGCTGTTCTTTCCCAGTTCAGGGCTCCTTCAAGGCTCTCCCTGAATGGCTACGCCGCCCCCTTTTATCCCAGTTCTCTTCAATGCTCACAGCTGCAGCCCATCAAGGACAACCAGGACCTGTGGGGCAAAGCCTCTAGACAGATATTCAAATAGAATCCATTTCCTCTACTCTAGCCAGTAAGTACTACCCTACAAGTCCTCAGAACCCCAAAGGCCACCTTTCATCTGACACCCAGACCCTGGGGAAAGGACTTCTTTTTCCCATGGCAAATGGCCTCCCTTGGCAGCCACTCACCCTGGCAGAAAGTGGGAGCCTAGCTAGAATGATGCAATCGTTGCTGGATTTTTCCAAAAGAAAAGCTGCCAGCAACTAGGGCCCTGGAAGTACTTAGAGCCTCAAACGCCACCTTGAACATATTACTGAGACCCTGGGGAAAGGACTTCGTTTTTCCCATGGGAAATGGCCTTCATTTGTGGCCACTTGGCCTGGCAGGCAGGGCAGTGCCAAGCCAGGAATCTACAAACTCTGCTGGATCCTTCCAGAACGAAAGCTGCCAGCAACTAGGACCCTGCAAGTCCTTACAGCCCCAGATGCCACCAGTCATCTGACACCCAGAGCCTGGGCCAATGACTTCGTTTTCCCCATGGAAAATGGCCTCCATTTCTGGCCACTCGCCCTGACCAAGAGGGTGGTGCCCAGCAAGAAATTTGCAAGCTTTGCTGGATTGCTCCAAATCTAAAGCTACCACTTGTTGTTGTTCTATTTCTCTAGAGTCCCATCATGCTGTTCTCAGATTGCTAAAGTCCATACCTCCTCGGTGTGTTCTTATGGCTGCAGATCTTCACAGCACAGACGCTTTCTTCTGCATGCTGTTCTTTCCCAGTTCAGGGCTCCTTCAAGGCTCTCCCTGAATGGCTACGCCGCCCCCTTTTATCCCAGTTCTCTTCAATGCTCACAGCTGCAGCCCATCAAGGACAACCAGGACCTGTGGGACAGATATTCAAATAGAATCCATTTCCTCTACTCTAGCCAGTAAGTAGTACCCTACAAGTCCTCAGAACCCCAAAGGCCACCTTTCATCTGACACCCAGACCCTGGGGAAAGGACTTCTTTTTCCCATGGCAAATGGCCTCCCTTGGCAGCCACTCACCCTGGCAGAAAGTGGGAGCCTAGCTAGAATGATGCAATCGTTGCTGGATTTTTCCAAAAGAAAAGCTGGCAGCAACTAGGGCCCTGGAAGTACTTAGAGCCTCAAACGCCACCTTGAACATATTCCTGAGACCCTGGGGAAAGGACTTCGTTTTTCCCATGGAAAATGGCCTTCATTTGTGGCCACTCTGCCTGGCAGGCAGGGCAGTGCCAAGCCAGGAATCTACAAACTCTGCTGGATCCTTCCAGAACGAAAGCTGCCAGCAACTAGGACCCTGCAAGTCCTTACAGCCCCAGATGCCACCAGTCATCTGACACCCAGAGCCTGGGCCAATGACTTCGTTTTCCCCATGGAAAATGGCCTCCATTTCTGGCCACTCGCCCTGACCAAGAGGGTGGTGCCCAGCAAGAAATTTGCAAGCTTTGCTGGATTGCTCCAAATCTAAAGCTACCACTTGTTGTTGTTCTATTTCTCTAGAGTCCCATCATGCTGTTCTCAGATTGCTAAAGTCCATACCTCCTCGGTGTGTTCTTATGGCTGCAGATCTTCACAGCACAGACGCTTTCTTCTGCATGCTGTTCTTTCCCAGTTCAGGGCTCCTTCAAGGCTCTCCCTGAATGGCTACGCCGCCCCCTTTTATCCCAGTTCTCTTCAATGCTCACAGCTGCAGCCCATCAAGGACAACCAGGACCTGTGGGACAGATATTCAAATAGAATCCATTTCCTCTACTCTAGCCAGTAAGTACTACCCTACAAGTCCTCAGAACCCCAAAGGCCACCTTTCATCTGACACCCAGACCCTGGGGAAAGGACTTCTTTTTCCCATGGCAAATGGCCTCCCTTGGCAGCCACTCACCCTGGCAGAAAGTGGGAGCCTAGCTAGAATGATGCAATCGTTGCTGGATTTTTCCAAAAGAAAAGCTGGCAGCAACTAGGGCCCTGGAAGTACTTAGAGCCTCAACCGCCACCTTGAACATATTACTGAGACCCTGGGGAAAGGACTTCGTTTTTCCCATGGAAAATGGCCTTCATTTGTGGCCACTTGGCCTGGCAGGCAGGGCAGTGCCAAGCCAGGAATCTACAAACTCTGCTGGATCCTTCCAGAACGAAAGCTGCCAGCAACTAGGACCCTGCAAGTCCTTAGAGCCCCAGATGCCACCAGTCATCTGACACCCAGAGCCTGGGCCAATGACTTCGTTTTCCCCATGGAAAATGGCCTCCATTTCTGGCCACTCGCCCTGACCAAGAGGGTGGTGCCCAGCAAGAAATTTGCAAGCTTTGCTGGATTGCTCCAAATCGAAAGCTGCCACTTGTTGTTCTTCTATTTCTCTAGAGTCCCATCATGCTGTTCTCAGATTGCTAAAGTCCATACCTCCTCGGTGTGTTCTTATGGCTGCAGATCTTCACAGCACAGACGCTTTCTTCTGCATGCTGTTCTTTCCCAGTTCAGGGCTCCTTCAAGGCTCTCCCTGAATGGCTACGCCGCCCCCTTTTATCCCAGTTCTCTTCAATGCTCACAGCTGCAGCCCATCAAGGACAACCAGGACCTGTGGGGCAAAGCCTCTAGACAGATATTCAAATAGAATCCATTTCCTCTACTCTAGCCAGTAAGTACTACCCTACAAGTCCTCAGAACCCCAAAGGCCACCTTTCATCTGACACCCAGACCCTGGGGAAAGGACTTCTTTTTCCCATGGCAAATGGCCTCCCTTGGCAGCCACTCACCCTGGCAGAAAGTGGGAGCCTAGCTAGAATGATGCAATCGTTGCTGGATTTTTCCAAAAGAAAAGCTGGCAGCAACTAGGGCCCTGGAAGTACTTAGAGCCTCAACCGCCACCTTGAACATATTACTGAGACCCTGGGGAAAGGACTTCGTTTTTCCCATGGAAAATGGCCTTCATTTGTGGCCACTTGGCCTGGCAGGCAGGGCAGTGCCAAGCCAGGAATCTACAAACTCTGCTGGATCCTTCCAGAACGAAAGCTGCCAGCAACTAGGACCCTGCAAGTCCTTAGAGCCCCAGATGCCACCAGTCATCTGACACCCAGAGCCTGGGCCAATGACTTCGTTTTCCCCATGGAAAATGGCCTCCATTTCTGGCCACTCGCCCTGACCAAGAGGGTGGTGCCCAGCAAGAAATTTGCAAGCTTTGCTGGATTGCTCCAAATCGAAAGCTGCCACTTGTTGTTCTTCTATTTCTCTAGAGTCCCATCATGCTGTTCTCAGATTGCTAAAGTCCATACCTCCTCGGTGTGTTCTTATGGCTGCAGATCTTCACAGCACAGACGCTTTCTTCTGCATGCTGTTCTTTCCCAGTTCAGGGCTCCTTCAAGGCTCTCCCTGAATGGCTACGCCGCCCCCTTTTATCCCAGTTCTCTTCAATGCTCACAGCTGCAGCCCATCAAGGACAACCAGGACCTGTGGGGCAAAGCCTCTAGACAGATATTCAAATAGAATCCATTTCCTCTACTCTAGCCAGTAAGTACTACCCTACAAGTCCTCAGAACCCCAAAGGCCACCTTTCATCTGACACCCAGACCCTGGGGAAAGGACTTCTTTTTCCCATGGCAAATGGCCTCCCTTGGCAGCCACTCACCCTGGCAGAAAGTGGGAGCCTAGCTAGAATGATGCAATCGTTGCTGGATTTTTCCAAAAGAAAAGCTGCCAGCAACTAGGGCCCTGGAAGTACTTAGAGCCTCAAACGCCACCTTGAACATATTACTGAGACCCTGGGGAAAGGACTTCGTTTTTCCCATGGGAAATGGCCTTCATTTGTGGCCACTTGGCCTGGCAGGCAGGGCAGTGCCAAGCCAGGAATCTACAAACTCTGCTGGATCCTTCCAGAACGAAAGCTGCCAGCAACTAGGACCCTGCAAGTCCTTACAGCCCCAGATGCCACCAGTCATCTGACACCCAGAGCCTGGGCCAATGACTTCGTTTTCCCCATGGAAAATGGCCTCCATTTCTGGCCACTCGCCCTGACCAAGAGGGTGGTGCCCAGCAAGAAATTTGCAAGCTTTGCTGGATTGCTCCAAATCTAAAGCTACCACTTGTTGTTCTTCTATTTCTCTAGAGTCCCATCATGCTGTTCTCAGATTGCTAAAGTCCATACCTCCTCGGTGTGTTCTTATGGCTGCAGATCTTCACAGCACAGACGCTTTCTTCTGCATGCTGTTCTTTCCCAGTTCAGGGCTCCTTCAAGGCTCTCCCTGAATGGCTACGCCGCCCCCTTTTATCCCAGTTCTCTTCAATGCTCACAGCTGCAGCCCATCAAGGACAACCAGGACCTGTGGGACAGATATTCAAATAGAATCCATTTCCTCTACTCTAGCCAGTAAGTACTACCCTACAAGTCCTCAGAACCCCAAAGGCCACCTTTCATCTGACACCCAGACCCTGGGGAAAGGACTTCTTTTTCCCATGGCAAATGGCCTCCCTTGGCAGCCACTCACCCTGGCAGAAAGTGGGAGCCTAGCTAGAATGATGCAATCGTTGCTGGATTTTTCCAAAAGAAAAGCTGGCAGCAACTAGGGCCCTGGAAGTACTTAGAGCCTCAAACGCCACCTTGAACATATTCCTGAGACCCTGGGGAAAGGACTTCGTTTTTCCCATGGAAAATGGCCTTCATTTGTGGCCACTCTGCCTGGCAGGCAGGGCAGTGCCAAGCCAGGAATCTACAAACTCTGCTGGATCCTTCCAGAACGAAAGCTGCCAGCAACTAGGACCCTGCAAGTCCTTACAGCCCCAGATGCCACCAGTCATCTGACACCCAGAGCCTGGGCCAATGACTTCGTTTTCCCCATGGAAAATGGCCTCCATTTCTGGCCACTCGCCCTGACCAAGAGGGTGGTGCCCAGCAAGAAATTTGCAAGCTTTGCTGGATTGCTCCAAATCTAAAGCTACCACTTGTTGTTCTATTTCTCTAGAGTCCCATCATGCTGTTCTCAGATTGCTAAAGTCCATACCTCCTCGGTGTGTTCTTATGGCTGCAGATCTTCACAGCACAGACGCTTTCTTCTGCATGCTGTTCTTTCCCAGTTCAGGGCTCCTTCAAGGCTCTCCCTGAATGGCTACGCCGCCCCCTTTTATCCCAGTTCTCTTCAATGCTCACAGCTGCAGCCCATCAAGGACAACCAGGACCTGTGGGACAGATATTCAAATAGAATCCATTTCCTCTACTCTAGCCAGTAAGTACTACCCTACAAGTCCTCAGAACCCCAAAGGCCACCTTTCATCTGACACCCAGACCCTGGGGAAAGGACTTCTTTTTCCCATGGCAAATGGCCTCCCTTGGCAGCCACTCACCCTGGCAGAAAGTGGGAGCCTAGCTAGAATGATGCAATCGTTGCTGGATTTTTCCAAAAGAAAAGCTGGCAGCAACTAGGGCCCTGGAAGTACTTAGAGCCTCAAACGCCACCTTGAACATATTCCTGAGACCCTGGGGAAAGGACTTCGTTTTTCCCATGGAAAATGGCCTTCATTTGTGGCCACTCTGCCTGGCAGGCAGGGCAGTGCCAAGCCAGGAATCTACAAACTCTGCTGGATCCTTCCAGAACGAAAGCTGCCAGCAACTAGGACCCTGCAAGTCCTTACAGCCCCAGATGCCACCAGTCATCTGACACCCAGAGCCTGGGCCAATGACTTCGTTTTCCCCATGGAAAATGGCCTCCATTTCTGGCCACTCGCCCTGACCAAGAGGGTGGTGCCCAGCAAGAAATTTGCAAGCTTTGCTGGATTGCTCCAAATCTAAAGCTACCACTTGTTGTTGTTCTATTTCTCTAGAGTCCCATCATGCTGTTCTCAGATTGCTAAAGTCCATACCTCCTCGGTGTGTTCTTATGGCTGCAGATCTTCACAGCACAGACGCTTTCTTCTGCATGCTGTTCTTTCCCAGTTCAGGGCTCCTTCAAGGCTCTCCCTGAATGGCTACGCCGCCCCCTTTTATCCCAGTTCTCTTCAATGCTCACAGCTGCAGCCCATCAAGGACAACCAGGACCTGTGGGACAGATATTCAAATAGAATCCATTTCCTCTACTCTAGCCAGTAAGTACTACCCTACAAGTCCTCAGAACCCCAAAGGCCACCTTTCATCTGACACCCAGACCCTGGGGAAAGGACTTCTTTTTCCCATGGCAAATGGCCTCCCTTGGCAGCCACTCACCCTGGCAGAAAGTGGGAGCCTAGCTAGAATGATGCAATCGTTGCTGGATTTTTCCAAAAGAAAAGCTGGCAGCAACTAGGGCCCTGGAAGTACTTAGAGCCTCAACCGCCACCTTGAACATATTACTGAGACCCTGGGGAAAGGACTTCGTTTTTCCCATGGAAAATGGCCTTCATTTGTGGCCACTTGGCCTGGCAGGCAGGGCAGTGCCAAGCCAGGAATCTACAAACTCTGCTGGATCCTTCCAGAACGAAAGCTGCCAGCAACTAGGACCCTGCAAGTCCTTAGAGCCCCAGATGCCACCAGTCATCTGACACCCAGAGCCTGGGCCAATGACTTCGTTTTCCCCATGGAAAATGGCCTCCATTTCTGGCCACTCGCCCTGACCAAGAGGGTGGTGCCCAGCAAGAAATTTGCAAGCTTTGCTGGATTGCTCCAAATCGAAAGCTGCCACTTGTTGTTCTTCTATTTCTCTAGAGTCCCATCATGCTGTTCTCAGATTGCTAAAGTCCATACCTCCTCGGTGTGTTCTTATGGCTGCAGATCTTCACAGCACAGACGCTTTCTTCTGCATGCTGTTCTTTCCCAGTTCAGGGCTCCTTCAAGGCTCTCCCTGAATGGCTACGCCGCCCCCTTTTATCCCAGTTCTCTTCAATGCTCACAGCTGCAGCCCATCAAGGACAACCAGGACCTGTGGGGCAAAGCCTCTAGACAGATATTCAAATAGAATCCATTTCCTCTACTCTAGCCAGTAAGTACTACCCTACAAGTCCTCAGAACCCCAAAGGCCACCTTTCATCTGACACCCAGACCCTGGGGAAAGGACTTCTTTTTCCCATGGCAAATGGCCTCCCTTGGCAGCCACTCACCCTGGCAGAAAGTGGGAGCCTAGCTAGAATGATGCAATCGTTGCTGGATTTTTCCAAAAGAAAAGCTGGCAGCAACTAGGGCCCTGGAAGTACTTAGAGCCTCAACCGCCACCTTGAACATATTACTGAGACCCTGGGGAAAGGACTTCGTTTTTCCCATGGAAAATGGCCTTCATTTGTGGCCACTTGGCCTGGCAGGCAGGGCAGTGCCAAGCCAGGAATCTACAAACTCTGCTGGATCCTTCCAGAACGAAAGCTGCCAGCAACTAGGACCCTGCAAGTCCTTAGAGCCCCAGATGCCACCAGTCATCTGACACCCAGAGCCTGGGCCAATGACTTCGTTTTCCCCATGGAAAATGGCCTCCATTTCTGGCCACTCGCCCTGACCAAGAGGGTGGTGCCCAGCAAGAAATTTGCAAGCTTTGCTGGATTGCTCCAAATCGAAAGCTGCCACTTGTTGTTCTTCTATTTCTCTAGAGTCCCATCATGCTGTTCTCAGATTGCTAAAGTCCATACCTCCTCGGTGTGTTCTTATGGCTGCAGATCTTCACAGCACAGACGCTTTCTTCTGCATGCTGTTCTTTCCCAGTTCAGGGCTCCTTCAAGGCTCTCCCTGAATGGCTACGCCGCCCCCTTTTATCCCAGTTCTCTTCAATGCTCACAGCTGCAGCCCATCAAGGACAACCAGGACCTGTGGGACAGATATTCAAATAGAATCCATTTCCTCTACTCTAGCCAGTAAGTACTACCCTACAAGTCCTCAGAACCCCAAAGGCCACCTTTCATCTGACACCCAGACCCTGGGGAAAGGACTTCTTTTTCCCATGGCAAATGGCCTCCCTTGGCAGCCACTCACCCTGGCAGAAAGTGGGAGCCTAGCTAGAATGATGCAATCGTTGCTGGATTTTTCCAAAAGAAAAGCTGGCAGCAACTAGGGCCCTGGAAGTACTTAGAGCCTCAAACGCCACCTTGAACATATTCCTGAGACCCTGGGGAAAGGACTTCGTTTTTCCCATGGAAAATGGCCTTCATTTGTGGCCACTCTGCCTGGCAGGCAGGGCAGTGCCAAGCCAGGAATCTACAAACTCTGCTGGATCCTTCCAGAACGAAAGCTGCCAGCAACTAGGACCCTGCAAGTCCTTACAGCCCCAGATGCCACCAGTCATCTGACACCCAGAGCCTGGGCCAATGACTTCGTTTTCCCCATGGAAAATGGCCTCCATTTCTGGCCACTCGCCCTGACCAAGAGGGTGGTGCCCAGCAAGAAATTTGCAAGCTTTGCTGGATTGCTCCAAATCGAAAGCTACCACTTGTTGTTGTTCTATTTCTCTAGAGTCCCATCATGCTGTTCTCAGATTGCTAAAGTCCATACCTCCTCGGTGTGTTCTTATGGCTGCAGATCTTCACAGCACAGACGCTTTCTTCTGCATGCTGTTCTTTCCCAGTTCAGGGCTCCTTCAAGGCTCTCCCTGAATGGCTACGCCGCCCCCTTTTATCCCAGTTCTCTTCAATGCTCACAGCTGCAGCCCATCAAGGACAACCAGGACCTGTGGGGCAAAGCCTCTAGACAGATATTCAAATAGAATCCATTTCCTCTACTCTAGCCAGTAAGTAGTACCCTACAAGTCCTCAGAACCCCAAAGGCCACCTTTCATCTGACACCCAGACCCTGGGGAAAGGACTTCTTTTTCCCATGGCAAATGGCCTCCCTTGGCAGCCACTCACCCTGGCAGAAAGTGGGAGCCTAGCTAGAATGATGCAATCGTTGCTGGATTTTTCCAAAAGAAAAGCTGGCAGCAACTAGGGCCCTGGAAGTACTTAGAGCCTCAAACGCCACCTTGAACATATTACTGAGACCCTGGGGAAAGGACTTCGTTTTTCCCATGGAAAATGGCCTTCATTTGTGGCCACTTGGCCTGGCAGGCAGGGCAGTGCCAAGCCAGGAATCTACAAACTCTGCTGGATCCTTCCAGAACGAAAGCTGCCAGCAACTAGGACCCTGCAAGTCCTTAGAGCCCCAGATGCCACCAGTCATCTGACACCCAGAGCCTGGGCCAATGACTTCGTTTTCCCCATGGAAAATGGCCTCCATTTCTGGCCACTCGCCCTGACCAAGAGGGTGGTGCCCAGCAAGAAATTTGCAAGCTTTGCTGGATTGCTCCAAATCGAAAGCTGCCACTTGTTGTTGTTCTATTTCTCTAGAGTCCCATCATGCTGTTCTCAGATTGCTAAAGTCCATACCTCCTCGGTGTGTTCTTATGGCTGCAGATCTTCACAGCACAGACGCTTTCTTCTGCATGCTGTTCTTTCCCAGTTCAGGGCTCCTTCAAGGCTCTCCCTGAATGGCTACGCCGCCCCCTTTTATCCCAGTTCTCTTCAATGCTCACAGCTGCAGCCCATCAAGGACAACCAGGACCTGTGGGACAGATATTCAAATAGAATCCATTTCCTCTACTCTAGCCAGTAAGTACTACCCTACAAGTCCTCAGAACCCCAAAGGCCACCTTTCATCTGACACCCAGACCCTGGGGAAAGGACTTCTTTTTCCCATGGCAAATGGCCTCCCTTGGCAGCCACTCACCCTGGCAGAAAGTGGGAGCCTAGCTAGAATGATGCAATCGTTGCTGGATTTTTCCAAAAGAAAAGCTGCCAGCAACTAGGGCCCTGGAAGTACTTAGAGCCTCAAACGCCACCTTGAACATATTCCTGAGACCCTGGGGAAAGGACTTCGTTTTTCCCATGGGAAATGGCCTTCATTTGTGGCCACTTGGCCTGGCAGGCAGGGCAGTGCCAAGCCAGGAATCTACAAACTATGCTGGATCCTTCCAGAACGAAAGCTGCCAGCAACTAGGACCCTGCAAGTCCTTAGAGCCCCAGACGCCACCTTTCATCTGACACCCAGAGCCTGGGCCAATGACTTCGTTTTCCCCATGGAAAATGGCCTCCATTTCTGGCCTCTCACCCTGACCAAGAGGGTGGTGCCCAGCAAGAAATTTGCAAGCTTTGCTGGATTGCTCCAAATCGAAAGCTACCACTTGTTGTTGTTCTATTTCTCTAGAGTCCCATCATGCTGTTCTCAGATTGCTAAAGTCCATACCTCCTCGGTGTGTTCTTATGGCTGCAGATCTTCACAGCACAGACGCTTTCTTCTGCATGCTGTTCTTTCCCAGTTCAGGGCTCCTTCAAGGCTCTCCCTGAATGGCTACGCCGCCCCCTTTTATCCCAGTTCTCTTCAATGCTCACAGCTGCAGCCCATCAAGGACAACCAGGACCTGTGGGACAGATATTCAAATAGAATCCATTTCCTCTACTCTAGCCAGTAAGTACTACCCTACAAGTCCTCAGAACCCCAAAGGCCACCTTTCATCTGACACCCAGACCCTGGGGAAAGGACTTCTTTTTCCCATGGCAAATGGCCTCCCTTGGCAGCCACTCACCCTGGCAGAAAGTGGGAGCCTAGCTAGAATGATGCAATCGTTGCTGGATTTTTCCAAAAGAAAAGCTGGCAGCAACTAGGGCCCTGGAAGTACTTAGAGCCTCAAACGCCACCTTGAACATATTCCTGAGACCCTGGGGAAAGGACTTCGTTTTTCCCATGGAAAATGGCCTTCATTTGTGGCCACTCTGCCTGGCAGGCAGGGCAGTGCCAAGCCAGGAATCTACAAACTCTGCTGGATCCTTCCAGAACGAAAGCTGCCAGCAACTAGGACCCTGCAAGTCCTTACAGCCCCAGATGCCACCAGTCATCTGACACCCAGAGCCTGGGCCAATGACTTCGTTTTCCCCATGGAAAATGGCCTCCATTTCTGGCCACTCGCCCTGACCAAGAGGGTGGTGCCCAGCAAGAAATTTGCAAGCTTTGCTGGATTGCTCCAAATCTAAAGCTACCACTTGTTGTTCTTCTATTTCTCTAGAGTCCCATCATGCTGTTCTCAGATTGCTAAAGTCCATACCTCCTCGGTGTGTTCTTATGGCTGCAGATCTTCACAGCACAGACGCTTTCTTCTGCATGCTGTTCTTTCCCAGTTCAGGGCTCCTTCAAGGCTCTCCCTGAATGGCTACGCCGCCCCCTTTTATCCCAGTTCTCTTCAATGCTCACAGCTGCAGCCCATCAAGGACAACCAGGACCTGTGGGACAGATATTCAAATAGAATCCATTTCCTCTACTCTAGCCAGTAAGTACTACCCTACAAGTCCTCAGAACCCCAAAGGCCACCTTTCATCTGACACCCAGACCCTGGGGAAAGGACTTCTTTTTCCCATGGCAAATGGCCTCCCTTGGCAGCCACTCACCCTGGCAGAAAGTGGGAGCCTAGCTAGAATGATGCAATCGTTGCTGGATTTTTCCAAAAGAAAAGCTGCCAGCAACTAGGGCCCTGGAAGTACTTAGAGCCTCAAACGCCACCTTGAACATATTACTGAGACCCTGGGGAAAGGACTTCGTTTTTCCCATGGAAAATGGCCTTCATTTGTGGCCACTTGGCCTGGCAGGCAGGGCAGTGCCAAGCCAGGAATCTACAAACTCTGCTGGATCCTTCCAGAACGAAAGCTGCCAGCAACTAGGACCCTGCAAGTCCTTACAGCCCCAGATGCCACCAGTCATCTGACACCCAGAGCCTGGGCCAATGACTTCGTTTTCCCCATGGAAAATGGCCTCCATTTCTGGCCACTCGCCCTGACCAAGAGGGTGGTGCCCAGCAAGAAATTTGCAAGCTTTGCTGGATTGCTCCAAATCTAAAGCTACCACTTGTTGTTCTTCTATTTCTCTAGAGTCCCATCATGCTGTTCTCAGATTGCTAAAGTCCATACCTCCTCGGTGTGTTCTTATGGCTGCAGATCTTCACAGCACAGACGCTTTCTTCTGCATGCTGTTCTTTCCCAGTTCAGGGCTCCTTCAAGGCTCTCCCTGAATGGCTACGCCGCCCCCTTTTATCCCAGTTCTCTTCAATGCTCACAGCTGCAGCCCATCAAGGACAACCAGGACCTGTGGGACAGATATTCAAATAGAATCCATTTCCTCTACTCTAGCCAGTAAGTACTACCCTACAAGTCCTCAGAACCCCAAAGGCCACCTTTCATCTGACACCCAGACCCTGGGGAAAGGACTTCTTTTTCCCATGGCAAATGGCCTCCCTTGGCAGCCACTCACCCTGGCAGAAAGTGGGAGCCTAGCTAGAATGATGCAATCGTTGCTGGATTTTTCCAAAAGAAAAGCTGGCAGCAACTAGGGCCCTGGAAGTACTTAGAGCCTCAAACGCCACCTTGAACATATTACTGAGACCCTGGGGAAAGGACTTCGTTTTTCCCATGGAAAATGGCCTTCATTTGTGGCCACTTGGCCTGGCAGGCAGGGCAGTGCCAAGCCAGGAATCTACAAACTCTGCTGGATCCTTCCAGAACGAAAGCTGCCAGCAACTAGGACCCTGCAAGTCCTTAGAGCCCCAGATGCCACCAGTCATCTGACACCCAGAGCCTGGGCCAATGACTTCGTTTTCCCCATGGAAAATGGCCTCCATTTCTGGCCACTCGCCCTGACCAAGAGGGTGGTGCCCAGCAAGAAATTTGCAAGCTTTGCTGGATTGCTCCAAATCTAAAGCTGCCACTTGTTGTTGTTCTATTTCTCTAGAGTCCCATCATGCTGTTCTCAGATTGCTAAAGTCCATACCTCCTCGGTGTGTTCTTATGGCTGCAGATCTTCACAGCACAGACGCTTTCTTCTGCATGCTGTTCTTTCCCAGTTCAGGGCTCCTTCAAGGCTCTCCCTGAATGGCTACGCCGCCCCCTTTTATCCCAGTTCTCTTCAATGCTCACAGCTGCAGCCCATCAAGGACAACCAGGACCTGTGGGACAGATATTCAAATAGAATCCATTTCCTCTACTCTAGCCAGTAAGTACTACCCTACAAGTCCTCAGAACCCCAAAGGCCACCTTTCATCTGACACCCAGACCCTGGGGAAAGGACTTCTTTTTCCCATGGCAAATGGCCTCCCTTGGCAGCCACTCACCCTGGCAGAAAGTGGGAGCCTAGCTAGAATGATGCAATCGTTGCTGGATTTTTCCAAAAGAAAAGCTGGCAGCAACTAGGGCCCTGGAAGTACTTAGAGCCTCAAACGCCACCTTGAACATATTCCTGAGACCCTGGGGAAAGGACTTCGTTTTTCCCATGGGAAATGGCCTTCATTTGTGGCCACTTGGCCTGGCAGGCAGGGCAGTGCCAAGCCAGGAATCTACAAACTATGCTGGATCCTTCCAGAACGAAAGCTGCCAGCAACTAGGACCCTGCAAGTCCTTACAGCCCCAGACGCCACCTTTCATCTGACACCCAGAGCCTGGGCCAATGACTTCGTTTTCCCCATGGAAAATGGCCTCCATTTCTGGCCTCTCACCCTGACCAAGAGGGTGGTGCCCAGCAAGAAATTTGCAAGCTTTGCTGGATTGCTCCAAATCGAAAGCTACCACTTGTTGTTGTTCTATTTCTCTAGAGTCCCATCATGCTGTTCTCAGATTGCTAAAGTCCATACCTCCTCGGTGTGTTCTTATGGCTGCAGATCTTCACAGCACAGACGCTTTCTTCTGCATGCTGTTCTTTCCCAGTTCAGGGCTCCTTCAAGGCTCTCCCTGAATGGCTACGCCGCCCCCTTTTATCCCAGTTCTCTTCAATGCTCACAGCTGCAGCCCATCAAGGACAACCAGGACCTGTGGGACAGATATTCAAATAGAATCCATTTCCTCTACTCTAGCCAGTAAGTAGTACCCTACAAGTCCTCAGAACCCCAAAGGCCACCTTTCATCTGACACCCAGACCCTGGGGAAAGGACTTCTTTTTCCCATGGCAAATGGCCTCCCTTGGCAGCCACTCACCCTGGCAGAAAGTGGGAGCCTAGCTAGAATGATGCAATCGTTGCTGGATTTTTCCAAAAGAAAAGCTGGCAGCAACTAGGGCCCTGGAAGTACTTAGAGCCTCAAACGCCACCTTGAACATATTCCTGAGACCCTGGGGAAAGGACTTCGTTTTTCCCATGGAAAATGGCCTTCATTTGTGGCCACTCTGCCTGGCAGGCAGGGCAGTGCCAAGCCAGGAATCTACAAACTCTGCTGGATCCTTCCAGAACGAAAGCTGCCAGCAACTAGGACCCTGCAAGTCCTTACAGCCCCAGATGCCACCAGTCATCTGACACCCAGAGCCTGGGCCAATGACTTCGTTTTCCCCATGGAAAATGGCCTCCATTTCTGGCCACTCGCCCTGACCAAGAGGGTGGTGCCCAGCAAGAAATTTGCAAGCTTTGCTGGATTGCTCCAAATCTAAAGCTACCACTTGTTGTTCTTCTATTTCTCTAGAGTCCCATCATGCTGTTCTCAGATTGCTAAAGTCCATACCTCCTCGGTGTGTTCTTATGGCTGCAGATCTTCACAGCACAGACGCTTTCTTCTGCATGCTGTTCTTTCCCAGTTCAGGGCTCCTTCAAGGCTCTCCCTGAATGGCTACGCCGCCCCCTTTTATCCCAGTTCTCTTCAATGCTCACAGCTGCAGCCCATCAAGGACAACCAGGACCTGTGGGACAGATATTCAAATAGAATCCATTTCCTCTACTCTAGCCAGTAAGTACTACCCTACAAGTCCTCAGAACCCCAAAGGCCACCTTTCATCTGACACCCAGACCCTGGGGAAAGGACTTCTTTTTCCCATGGCAAATGGCCTCCCTTGGCAGCCACTCACCCTGGCAGAAAGTGGGAGCCTAGCTAGAATGATGCAATCGTTGCTGGATTTTTCCAAAAGAAAAGCTGCCAGCAACTAGGGCCCTGGAAGTACTTAGAGCCTCAAACGCCACCTTGAACATATTCCTGAGACCCTGGGGAAAGGACTTCGTTTTTCCCATGGAAAATGGCCTTCATTTGTGGCCACTTGGCCTGGCAGGCAGGGCAGTGCCAAGCCAGGAATCTACAAACTCTGCTGGATCCTTCCAGAACGAAAGCTGCCAGCAACTAGGACCCTGCAAGTCCTTACAGCCCCAGATGCCACCAGTCATCTGACACCCAGAGCCTGGGCCAATGACTTCGTTTTCCCCATGGAAAATGGCCTCCATTTCTGGCCACTCGCCCTGACCAAGAGGGTGGTGCCCAGCAAGAAATTTGCAAGCTTTGCTGGATTGCTCCAAATCGAAAGCTGCCACTTGTTGTTCTTCTATTTCTCTAGAGTCCCATCATGCTGTTCTCAGATTGCTAAAGTCCATACCTCCTCGGTGTGTTCTTATGGCTGCAGATCTTCACAGCACAGACGCTTTCTTCTGCATGCTGTTCTTTCCCAGTTCAGGGCTCCTTCAAGGCTCTCCCTGAATGGCTACGCCGCCCCCTTTTATCCCAGTTCTCTTCAATGCTCACAGCTGCAGCCCATCAAGGACAACCAGGACCTGTGGGGCAAAGCCTCTAGACAGATATTCAAATAGAATCCATTTCCTCTACTCTAGCCAGTAAGTACTACCCTACAAGTCCTCAGAACCCCAAAGGCCACCTTTCATCTGACACCCAGACCCTGGGGAAAGGACTTCTTTTTCCCATGGCAAATGGCCTCCCTTGGCAGCCACTCACCCTGGCAGAAAGTGGGAGCCTAGCTAGAATGATGCAATCGTTGCTGGATTTTTCCAAAAGAAAAGCTGGCAGCAACTAGGGCCCTGGAAGTACTTAGAGCCTCAAACGCCACCTTGAACATATTCCTGAGACCCTGGGGAAAGGACTTCGTTTTTCCCATGGAAAATGGCCTTCATTTGTGGCCACTCTGCCTGGCAGGCAGGGCAGTGCCAAGCCAGGAATCTACAAACTCTGCTGGATCCTTCCAGAACGAAAGCTGCCAGCAACTAGGACCCTGCAAGTCCTTACAGCCCCAGATGCCACCAGTCATCTGACACCCAGAGCCTGGGCCAATGACTTCGTTTTCCCCATGGAAAATGGCCTCCATTTCTGGCCACTCGCCCTGACCAAGAGGGTGGTGCCCAGCAAGAAATTTGCAAGCTTTGCTGGATTGCTCCAAATCTAAAGCTACCACTTGTTGTTCTTCTATTTCTCTAGAGTCCCATCATGCTGTTCTCAGATTGCTAAAGTCCATACCTCCTCGGTGTGTTCTTATGGCTGCAGATCTTCACAGCACAGACGCTTTCTTCTGCATGCTGTTCTTTCCCAGTTCAGGGCTCCTTCAAGGCTCTCCCTGAATGGCTACGCCGCCCCCTTTTATCCCAGTTCTCTTCAATGCTCACAGCTGCAGCCCATCAAGGACAACCAGGACCTGTGGGACAGATATTCAAATAGAATCCATTTCCTCTACTCTAGCCAGTAAGTACTACCCTACAAGTCCTCAGAACCCCAAAGGCCACCTTTCATCTGACACCCAGACCCTGGGGAAAGGACTTCTTTTTCCCATGGCAAATGGCCTCCCTTGGCAGCCACTCACCCTGGCAGAAAGTGGGAGCCTAGCTAGAATGATGCAATCGTTGCTGGATTTTTCCAAAAGAAAAGCTGGCAGCAACTAGGGCCCTGGAAGTACTTAGAGCCTCAAACGCCACCTTGAACATATTACTGAGACCCTGGGGAAAGGACTTCGTTTTTCCCATGGAAAATGGCCTTCATTTGTGGCCACTTGGCCTGGCAGGCAGGGCAGTGCCAAGCCAGGAATCTACAAACTCTGCTGGATCCTTCCAGAACGAAAGCTGCCAGCAACTAGGACCCTGCAAGTCCTTAGAGCCCCAGATGCCACCAGTCATCTGACACCCAGAGCCTGGGCCAATGACTTCGTTTTCCCCATGGAAAATGGCCTCCATTTCTGGCCACTCGCCCTGACCAAGAGGGTGGTGCCCAGCAAGAAATTTGCAAGCTTTGCTGGATTGCTCCAAATCGAAAGCTGCCACTTGTTGTTGTTCTATTTCTCTAGAGTCCCATCATGCTGTTCTCAGATTGCTAAAGTCCATACCTCCTCGGTGTGTTCTTATGGCTGCAGATCTTCACAGCACAGACGCTTTCTTCTGCATGCTGTTCTTTCCCAGTTCAGGGCTCCTTCAAGGCTCTCCCTGAATGGCTACGCCGCCCCCTTTTATCCCAGTTCTCTTCAATGCTCACAGCTGCAGCCCATCAAGGACAACCAGGACCTGTGGGGCAAAGCCTCTAGACAGATATTCAAATAGAATCCATTTCCTCTACTCTAGCCAGTAAGTACTACCCTACAAGTCCTCAGAACCCCAAAGGCCACCTTTCATCTGACACCCAGACCCTGGGGAAAGGACTTCTTTTTCCCATGGCAAATGGCCTCCCTTGGCAGCCACTCACCCTGGCAGAAAGTGGGAGCCTAGCTAGAATGATGCAATCGTTGCTGGATTTTTCCAAAAGAAAAGCTGCCAGCAACTAGGGCCCTGGAAGTACTTAGAGCCTCAAACGCCACCTTGAACATATTACTGAGACCCTGGGGAAAGGACTTCGTTTTTCCCATGGAAAATGGCCTTCATTTGTGGCCACTTGGCCTGGCAGGCAGGGCAGTGCCAAGCCAGGAATCTACAAACTCTGCTGGATCCTTCCAGAACGAAAGCTGCCAGCAACTAGGACCCTGCAAGTCCTTACAGCCCCAGATGCCACCAGTCATCTGACACCCAGAGCCTGGGCCAATGACTTCGTTTTCCCCATGGAAAATGGCCTCCATTTCTGGCCACTCGCCCTGACCAAGAGGGTGGTGCCCAGCAAGAAATTTGCAAGCTTTGCTGGATTGCTCCAAATCGAAAGCTGCCACTTGTTGTTGTTCTGTTTCTCTAGAGTCCCATCATGCTGTTCTCAGATTGCTAAAGTCCATACCTCCTCGGTGTGTTCTTATGGCTGCAGATCTTCACAGCACAGACGCTTTCTTCTGCATGCTGTTCTTTCCCAGTTCAGGGCTCCTTCAAGGCTCTCCCTGAATGGCTACGCCGCCCCCTTTTATCCCAGTTCTCTTCAATGCTCACAGCTGCAGCCCATCAAGGACAACCAGGACCTGTGGGACAGATATTCAAATAGAATCCATTTCCTCTACTCTAGCCAGTAAGTACTACCCTACAAGTCCTCAGAACCCCAAAGGCCACCTTTCATCTGACACCCAGACCCTGGGGAAAGGACTTCTTTTTGCCATGGCAAATGGCCTCCCTTGGCAGCCACTCACCCTGGCAGAAAGTGGGAGCCTAGCTAGAATGATGCAATCGTTGCTGGATTTTTCCAAAAGAAAAGCTGGCAGCAACTAGGGCCCTGGAAGTACTTAGAGCCTCAAACGCCACCTTGAACATATTACTGAGACCCTGGGGAAAGGACTTCGTTTTTCCCATGGAAAATGGCCTTCATTTGTGGCCACTTGGCCTGGCAGGCAGGGCAGTGCCAAGCCAGGAATCTACAAACTCTGCTGGATCCTTCCAGAACGAAAGCTGCCAGCAACTAGGACCCTGCAAGTCCTTAGAGCCCCAGATGCCACCAGTCATCTGACACCCAGAGCCTGGGCCAATGACTTCGTTTTCCCCATGGAAAATGGCCTCCATTTCTGGCCACTCGCCCTGACCAAGAGGGTGGTGCCCAGCAAGAAATTTGCAAGCTTTGCTGGATTGCTCCAAATCGAAAGCTGCCACTTGTTGTTCTTCTATTTCTCTAGAGTCCCATCATGCTGTTCTCAGATTGCTAAAGTCCATACCTCCTCGGTGTGTTCTTATGGCTGCAGATCTTCACAGCACAGACGCTTTCTTCTGCATGCTGTTCTTTCCCAGTTCAGGGCTCCTTCAAGGCTCTCCCTGAATGGCTACGCCGCCCCCTTTTATCCCAGTTCTCTTCAATGCTCACAGCTGCAGCCCATCAAGGACAACCAGGACCTGTGGGGCAAAGCCTCTAGACAGATATTCAAATAGAATCCATTTCCTCTACTCTAGCCAGTAAGTAGTACCCTACAAGTCCTCAGAACCCCAAAGGCCACCTTTCATCTGACACCCAGACCCTGGGGAAAGGACTTCTTTTTCCCATGGCAAATGGCCTCCCTTGGCAGCCACTCACCCTGGCAGAAAGTGGGAGCCTAGCTAGAATGATGCAATCGTTGTTGGATTTTTCCAAAAGAAAAGCTGCCAGCAACTAGGGCCCTGGAAGTACTTAGAGCCTCAAACGCCACCTTGAACATATTACTGAGACCCTGGGGAAAGGACTTCGTTTTTCCCATGGGAAATGGCCTTCATTTGTGGCCACTTGGCCTGGCAGGCAGGGCAGTGCCAAGCCAGGAATCTACAAACTCTGCTGGATCCTTCCAGAACGAAAGCTGCCAGCAACTAGGACCCTGCAAGTCCTTACAGCCCCAGATGCCACCAGTCATCTGACACCCAGAGCCTGGGCCAATGACTTCGTTTTCCCCATGGAAAATGGCCTCCATTTCTGGCCACTCGCCCTGACCAAGAGGGTGGTGCCCAGCAAGAAATTTGCAAGCTTTGCTGGATTGCTCCAAATCTAAAGCTACCACTTGTTGTTGTTCTATTTCTCTAGAGTCCCATCATGCTGTTCTCAGATTGCTAAAGTCCATACCTCCTCGGTGTGTTCTTATGGCTGCAGATCTTCACAGCACAGACGCTTTCTTCTGCATGCTGTTCTTTCCCAGTTCAGGGCTCCTTCAAGGCTCTCCCTGAATGGCTACGCCGCCCCCTTTTATCCCAGTTCTCTTCAATGCTCACAGCTGCAGCCCATCAAGGACAACCAGGACCTGTGGGACAGATATTCAAATAGAATCCATTTCCTCTACTCTAGCCAGTAAGTACTACCCTACAAGTCCTCAGAACCCCAAAGGCCACCTTTCATCTGACACCCAGACCCTGGGGAAAGGACTTCTTTTTCCCATGGCAAATGGCCTCCCTTGGCAGCCACTCACCCTGGCAGAAAGTGGGAGCCTAGCTAGAATGATGCAATCGTTGCTGGATTTTTCCAAAAGAAAAGCTGGCAGCAACTAGGGCCCTGGAAGTACTTAGAGCCTCAAACGCCACCTTGAACATATTCCTGAGACCCTGGGGAAAGGACTTCGTTTTTCCCATGGAAAATGGCCTTCATTTGTGGCCACTCTGCCTGGCAGGCAGGGCAGTGCCAAGCCAGGAATCTACAAACTCTGCTGGATCCTTCCAGAACGAAAGCTGCCAGCAACTAGGACCCTGCAAGTCCTTACAGCCCCAGATGCCACCAGTCATCTGACACCCAGAGCCTGGGCCAATGACTTCGTTTTCCCCATGGAAAATGGCCTCCATTTCTGGCCACTCGCCCTGACCAAGAGGGTGGTGCCCAGCAAGAAATTTGCAAGCTTTGCTGGATTGCTCCAAATCTAAAGCTACCACTTGTTGTTGTTCTATTTCTCTAGAGTCCCATCATGCTGTTCTCAGATTGCTAAAGTCCATACCTCCTCGGTGTGTTCTTATGGCTGCAGATCTTCACAGCACAGACGCTTTCTTCTGCATGCTGTTCTTTCCCAGTTCAGGGCTCCTTCAAGGCTCTCCCTGAATGGCTACGCCGCCCCCTTTTATCCCAGTTCTCTTCAATGCTCACAGCTGCAGCCCATCAAGGACAACCAGGACCTGTGGGACAGATATTCAAATAGAATCCATTTCCTCTACTCTAGCCAGTAAGTAGTACCCTACAAGTCCTCAGAACCCCAAAGGCCACCTTTCATCTGACACCCAGACCCTGGGGAAAGGACTTCTTTTTCCCATGGCAAATGGCCTCCCTTGGCAGCCACTCACCCTGGCAGAAAGTGGGAGCCTAGCTAGAATGATGCAATCGTTGCTGGATTTTTCCAAAAGAAAAGCTGGCAGCAACTAGGGCCCTGGAAGTACTTAGAGCCTCAACCGCCACCTTGAACATATTACTGAGACCCTGGGGAAAGGACTTCGTTTTTCCCATGGAAAATGGCCTTCATTTGTGGCCACTTGGCCTGGCAGGCAGGGCAGTGCCAAGCCAGGAATCTACAAACTCTGCTGGATCCTTCCAGAACGAAAGCTGCCAGCAACTAGGACCCTGCAAGTCCTTAGAGCCCCAGATGCCACCAGTCATCTGACACCCAGAGCCTGGGCCAATGACTTCGTTTTCCCCATGGAAAATGGCCTCCATTTCTGGCCACTCGCCCTGACCAAGAGGGTGGTGCCCAGCAAGAAATTTGCAAGCTTTGCTGGATTGCTCCAAATCGAAAGCTGCCACTTGTTGTTCTTCTATTTCTCTAGAGTCCCATCATGCTGTTCTCAGATTGCTAAAGTCCATACCTCCTCGGTGTGTTCTTATGGCTGCAGATCTTCACAGCACAGACGCTTTCTTCTGCATGCTGTTCTTTCCCAGTTCAGGGCTCCTTCAAGGCTCTCCCTGAATGGCTACGCCGCCCCCTTTTATCCCAGTTCTCTTCAATGCTCACAGCTGCAGCCCATCAAGGACAACCAGGACCTGTGGGGCAAAGCCTCTAGACAGATATTCAAATAGAATCCATTTCCTCTACTCTAGCCAGTAAGTAGTACCCTACAAGTCCTCAGAACCCCAAAGGCCACCTTTCATCTGACACCCAGACCCTGGGGAAAGGACTTCTTTTTCCCATGGCAAATGGCCTCCCTTGGCAGCCACTCACCCTGGCAGAAAGTGGGAGCCTAGCTAGAATGATGCAATCGTTGCTGGATTTTTCCAAAAGAAAAGCTGGCAGCAACTAGGGCCCTGGAAGTACTTAGAGCCTCAAACGCCACCTTGAACATATTACTGAGACCCTGGGGAAAGGACTTCGTTTTTCCCATGGAAAATGGCCTTCATTTGTGGCCACTTGGCCTGGCAGGCAGGGCAGTGCCAAGCCAGGAATCTACAAACTCTGCTGGATCCTTCCAGAACGAAAGCTGCCAGCAACTAGGACCCTGCAAGTCCTTAGAGCCCCAGATGCCACCAGTCATCTGACACCCAGAGCCTGGGCCAATGACTTCGTTTTCCCCATGGAAAATGGCCTCCATTTCTGGCCACTCGCCCTGACCAAGAGGGTGGTGCCCAGCAAGAAATTTGCAAGCTTTGCTGGATTGCTCCAAATCGAAAGCTGCCACTTGTTGTTCTTCTATTTCTCTAGAGTCCCATCATGCTGTTCTCAGATTGCTAAAGTCCATACCTCCTCGGTGTGTTCTTATGGCTGCAGATCTTCACAGCACAGACGCTTTCTTCTGCATGCTGTTCTTTCCCAGTTCAGGGCTCCTTCAAGGCTCTCCCTGAATGGCTACGCCGCCCCCTTTTATCCCAGTTCTCTTCAATGCTCACAGCTGCAGCCCATCAAGGACAACCAGGACCTGTGGGACAGATATTCAAATAGAATCCATTTCCTCTACTCTAGCCAGTAAGTACTACCCTACAAGTCCTCAGAACCCCAAAGGCCACCTTTCATCTGACACCCAGACCCTGGGGAAAGGACTTCTTTTTCCCATGGCAAATGGCCTCCCTTGGCAGCCACTCACCCTGGCAGAAAGTGGGAGCCTAGCTAGAATGATGCAATCGTTGCTGGATTTTTCCAAAAGAAAAGCTGGCAGCAACTAGGGCCCTGGAAGTACTTAGAGCCTCAAACGCCACCTTGAACATATTCCTGAGACCCTGGGGAAAGGACTTCGTTTTTCCCATGGAAAATGGCCTTCATTTGTGGCCACTCTGCCTGGCAGGCAGGGCAGTGCCAAGCCAGGAATCTACAAACTCTGCTGGATCCTTCCAGAACGAAAGCTGCCAGCAACTAGGACCCTGCAAGTCCTTACAGCCCCAGATGCCACCAGTCATCTGACACCCAGAGCCTGGGCCAATGACTTCGTTTTCCCCATGGAAAATGGCCTCCATTTCTGGCCACTCGCCCTGACCAAGAGGGTGGTGCCCAGCAAGAAATTTGCAAGCTTTGCTGGATTGCTCCAAATCTAAAGCTACCACTTGTTGTTCTTCTATTTCTCTAGAGTCCCATCATGCTGTTCTCAGATTGCTAAAGTCCATACCTCCTCGGTGTGTTCTTATGGCTGCAGATCTTCACAGCACAGACGCTTTCTTCTGCATGCTGTTCTTTCCCAGTTCAGGGCTCCTTCAAGGCTCTCCCTGAATGGCTACGCCGCCCCCTTTTATCCCAGTTCTCTTCAATGCTCACAGCTGCAGCCCATCAAGGACAACCAGGACCTGTGGGACAGATATTCAAATAGAATCCATTTCCTCTACTCTAGCCAGTAAGTACTACCCTACAAGTCCTCAGAACCCCAAAGGCCACCTTTCATCTGACACCCAGACCCTGGGGAAAGGACTTCTTTTTCCCATGGCAAATGGCCTCCCTTGGCAGCCACTCACCCTGGCAGAAAGTGGGAGCCTAGCTAGAATGATGCAATCGTTGCTGGATTTTTCCAAAAGAAAAGCTGCCAGCAACTAGGGCCCTGGAAGTACTTAGAGCCTCAAACGCCACCTTGAACATATTACTGAGACCCTGGGGAAAGGACTTCGTTTTTCCCATGGAAAATGGCCTTCATTTGTGGCCACTTGGCCTGGCAGGCAGGGCAGTGCCAAGCCAGGAATCTACAAACTCTGCTGGATCCTTCCAGAACGAAAGCTGCCAGCAACTAGGACCCTGCAAGTCCTTACAGCCCCAGATGCCACCAGTCATCTGACACCCAGAGCCTGGGCCAATGACTTCGTTTTCCCCATGGAAAATGGCCTCCATTTCTGGCCACTCGCCCTGACCAAGAGGGTGGTGCCCAGCAAGAAATTTGCAAGCTTTGCTGGATTGCTCCAAATCGAAAGCTGCCACTTGTTGTTCTTCTATTTCTCTAGAGTCCCATAATGCTGTTCTCAGATTGCTAAAGTCCATACCTCCTCGGTGTGTTCTTATGGCTGCAGATCTTCACAGCACAGACGCTTTCTTCTGCATGCTGTTCTTTCCCAGTTCAGGGCTCCTTCAAGGCTCTCCCTGAATGGCTACGCCGCCCCCTTTTATCCCAGTTCTCTTCAATGCTCACAGCTGCAGCCCATCAAGGACAACCAGGACCTGTGGGACAGATATTCAAATAGAATCCATTTCCTCTACTCTAGCCAGTAAGTACTACCCTACAAGTCCTCAGAACCCCAAAGGCCACCTTTCATCTGACACCCAGACCCTGGGGAAAGGACTTCTTTTTCCCATGGCAAATGGCCTCCCTTGGCAGCCACTCACCCTGGCAGAAAGTGGGAGCCTAGCTAGAATGATGCAATCGTTGCTGGATTTTTCCAAAAGAAAAGCTGGCAGCAACTAGGGCCCTGGAAGTACTTAGAGCCTCAAACGCCACCTTGAACATATTACTGAGACCCTGGGGAAAGGACTTCGTTTTTCCCATGGAAAATGGCCTTCATTTGTGGCCACTTGCCCTGGCAGGCAGGGCAGTGCCAAGCCAGGAATCTACAAACTCTGCTGGATCCTTCCAGAACGAAAGCTGCCAGCAACTAGGACCCTGCAAGTCCTTAGAGCCCCAGATGCCACCAGTCATCTGACACCCAGAGCCTGGGCCAATGACTTCGTTTTCCCCATGGAAAATGGCCTCCATTTCTGGCCACTCGCCCTGACCAAGAGGGTGGTGCCCAGCAAGAAATTTGCAAGCTTTGCTGGATTGCTCCAAATCGAAAGCTGCCACTTGTTGTTGTTCTATTTCTCTAGAGTCCCATCATGCTGTTCTCAGATTGCTAAAGTCCATACCTCCTCGGTGTGTTCTTATGGCTGCAGATCTTCACAGCACAGACGCTTTCTTCTGCATGCTGTTCTTTCCCAGTTCAGGGCTCCTTCAAGGCTCTCCCTGAATGGCTACGCCGCCCCCTTTTATCCCAGTTCTCTTCAATGCTCACAGCTGCAGCCCATCAAGGACAACCAGGACCTGTGGGACAGATATTCAAATAGAATCCATTTCCTCTACTCTAGCCAGTAAGTACTACCCTACAAGTCCTCAGAACCCCAAAGGCCACCTTTCATCTGACACCCAGACCCTGGGGAAAGGACTTCTTTTTCCCATGGCAAATGGCCTCCCTTGGCAGCCACTCACCCTGGCAGAAAGTGGGAGCCTAGCTAGAATGATGCAATCGTTGCTGGATTTTTCCAAAAGAAAAGCTGCCAGCAACTAGGGCCCTGGAAGTACTTAGAGCCTCAAACGCCACCTTGAACATATTCCTGAGACCCTGGGGAAAGGACTTCGTTTTTCCCATGGGAAATGGCCTTCATTTGTGGCCACTTGGCCTGGCAGGCAGGGCAGTGCCAAGCCAGGAATCTACAAACTATGCTGGATCCTTCCAGAACGAAAGCTGCCAGCAACTAGGACCCTGCAAGTCCTTAGAGCCCCAGACGCCACCTTTCATCTGACACCCAGAGCCTGGGCCAATGACTTCGTTTTCCCCATGGAAAATGGCCTCCATTTCTGGCCTCTCACCCTGACCAAGAGGGTGGTGCCCAGCAAGAAATTTGCAAGCTTTGCTGGATTGCTCCAAATCGAAAGCTACCACTTGTTGTTGTTCTATTTCTCTAGAGTCCCATCATGCTGTTCTCAGATTGCTAAAGTCCATACCTCCTCGGTGTGTTCTTATGGCTGCAGATCTTCACAGCACAGACGCTTTCTTCTGCATGCTGTTCTTTCCCAGTTCAGGGCTCCTTCAAGGCTCTCCCTGAATGGCTACGCCGCCCCCTTTTATCCCAGTTCTCTTCAATGCTCACAGCTGCAGCCCATCAAGGACAACCAGGACCTGTGGGACAGATATTCAAATAGAATCCATTTCCTCTACTCTAGCCAGTAAGTAGTACCCTACAAGTCCTCAGAACCCCAAAGGCCACCTTTCATCTGACACCCAGACCCTGGGGAAAGGACTTCTTTTTCCCATGGCAAATGGCCTCCCTTGGCAGCCACTCACCCTGGCAGAAAGTGGGAGCCTAGCTAGAATGATGCAATCGTTGCTGGATTTTTCCAAAAGAAAAGCTGGCAGCAACTAGGGCCCTGGAAGTACTTAGAGCCTCAAACGCCACCTTGAACATATTCCTGAGACCCTGGGGAAAGGACTTCGTTTTTCCCATGGAAAATGGCCTTCATTTGTGGCCACTCTGCCTGGCAGGCAGGGCAGTGCCAAGCCAGGAATCTACAAACTCTGCTGGATCCTTCCAGAACGAAAGCTGCCAGCAACTAGGACCCTGCAAGTCCTTACAGCCCCAGATGCCACCAGTCATCTGACACCCAGAGCCTGGGCCAATGACTTCGTTTTCCCCATGGAAAATGGCCTCCATTTCTGGCCACTCGCCCTGACCAAGAGGGTGGTGCCCAGCAAGAAATTTGCAAGCTTTGCTGGATTGCTCCAAATCTAAAGCTACCACTTGTTGTTCTTCTATTTCTCTAGAGTCCCATCATGCTGTTCTCAGATTGCTAAAGTCCATACCTCCTCGGTGTGTTCTTATGGCTGCAGATCTTCACAGCACAGACGCTTTCTTCTGCATGCTGTTCTTTCCCAGTTCAGGGCTCCTTCAAGGCTCTCCCTGAATGGCTACGCCGCCCCCTTTTATCCCAGTTCTCTTCAATGCTCACAGCTGCAGCCCATCAAGGACAACCAGGACCTGTGGGACAGATATTCAAATAGAATCCATTTCCTCTACTCTAGCCAGTAAGTACTACCCTACAAGTCCTCAGAACCCCAAAGGCCACCTTTCATCTGACACCCAGACCCTGGGGAAAGGACTTCTTTTTCCCATGGCAAATGGCCTCCCTTGGCAGCCACTCACCCTGGCAGAAAGTGGGAGCCTAGCTAGAATGATGCAATCGTTGCTGGATTTTTCCAAAAGAAAAGCTGCCAGCAACTAGGGCCCTGGAAGTACTTAGAGCCTCAAACGCCACCTTGAACATATTACTGAGACCCTGGGGAAAGGACTTCGTTTTTCCCATGGAAAATGGCCTTCATTTGTGGCCACTTGGCCTGGCAGGCAGGGCAGTGCCAAGCCAGGAATCTACAAACTCTGCTGGATCCTTCCAGAACGAAAGCTGCCAGCAACTAGGACCCTGCAAGTCCTTACAGCCCCAGATGCCACCAGTCATCTGACACCCAGAGCCTGGGCCAATGACTTCGTTTTCCCCATGGAAAATGGCCTCCATTTCTGGCCACTCGCCCTGACCAAGAGGGTGGTGCCCAGCAAGAAATTTGCAAGCTTTGCTGGATTGCTCCAAATCGAAAGCTGCCACTTGTTGTTCTTCTATTTCTCTAGAGTCCCATAATGCTGTTCTCAGATTGCTAAAGTCCATACCTCCTCGGTGTGTTCTTATGGCTGCAGATCTTCACAGCACAGACGCTTTCTTCTGCATGCTGTTCTTTCCCAGTTCAGGGCTCCTTCAAGGCTCTCCCTGAATGGCTACGCCGCCCCCTTTTATCCCAGTTCTCTTCAATGCTCACAGCTGCAGCCCATCAAGGACAACCAGGACCTGTGGGACAGATATTCAAATAGAATCCATTTCCTCTACTCTAGCCAGTAAGTACTACCCTACAAGTCCTCAGAACCCCAAAGGCCACCTTTCATCTGACACCCAGACCCTGGGGAAAGGACTTCTTTTTCCCATGGCAAATGGCCTCCCTTGGCAGCCACTCACCCTGGCAGAAAGTGGGAGCCTAGCTAGAATGATGCAATCGTTGCTGGATTTTTCCAAAAGAAAAGCTGGCAGCAACTAGGGCCCTGGAAGTACTTAGAGCCTCAAACGCCACCTTGAACATATTACTGAGACCCTGGGGAAAGGACTTCGTTTTTCCCATGGAAAATGGCCTTCATTTGTGGCCACTTGGCCTGGCAGGCAGGGCAGTGCCAAGCCAGGAATCTACAAACTCTGCTGGATCCTTCCAGAACGAAAGCTGCCAGCAACTAGGACCCTGCAAGTCCTTAGAGCCCCAGATGCCACCAGTCATCTGACACCCAGAGCCTGGGCCAATGACTTCGTTTTCCCCATGGAAAATGGCCTCCATTTCTGGCCACTCGCCCTGACCAAGAGGGTGGTGCCCAGCAAGAAATTTGCAAGCTTTGCTGGATTGCTCCAAATCGAAAGCTGCCACTTGTTGTTCTTCTATTTCTCTAGAGTCCCATCATGCTGTTCTCAGATTGCTAAAGTCCATACCTCCTCGGTGTGTTCTTATGGCTGCAGATCTTCACAGCACAGACGCTTTCTTCTGCATGCTGTTCTTTCCCAGTTCAGGGCTCCTTCAAGGCTCTCCCTGAATGGCTACGCCGCCCCCTTTTATCCCAGTTCTCTTCAATGCTCACAGCTGCAGCCCATCAAGGACAACCAGGACCTGTGGGACAGATATTCAAATAGAATCCATTTCCTCTACTCTAGCCAGTAAGTACTACCCTACAAGTCCTCAGAACCCCAAAGGCCACCTTTCATCTGACACCCAGACCCTGGGGAAAGGACTTCTTTTTCCCATGGCAAATGGCCTCCCTTGGCAGCCACTCACCCTGGCAGAAAGTGGGAGCCTAGCTAGAATGATGCAATCGTTGCTGGATTTTTCCAAAAGAAAAGCTGCCAGCAACTAGGGCCCTGGAAGTACTTAGAGCCTCAAACGCCACCTTGAACATATTCCTGAGACCCTGGGGAAAGGACTTCGTTTTTCCCATGGGAAATGGCCTTCATTTGTGGCCACTTGGCCTGGCAGGCAGGGCAGTGCCAAGCCAGGAATCTACAAACTATGCTGGATCCTTCCAGAACGAAAGCTGCCAGCAACTAGGACCCTGCAAGTCCTTAGAGCCCCAGACGCCACCTTTCATCTGACACCCAGAGCCTGGGCCAATGACTTCGTTTTCCCCATGGAAAATGGCCTCCATTTCTGGCCTCTCACCCTGACCAAGAGGGTGGTGCCCAGCAAGAAATTTGCAAGCTTTGCTGGATTGCTCCAAATCGAAAGCTACCACTTGTTGTTGTTCTATTTCTCTAGAGTCCCATCATGCTGTTCTCAGATTGCTAAAGTCCATACCTCCTCGGTGTGTTCTTATGGCTGCAGATCTTCACAGCACAGACGCTTTCTTCTGCATGCTGTTCTTTCCCAGTTCAGGGCTCCTTCAAGGCTCTCCCTGAATGGCTACGCCGCCCCCTTTTATCCCAGTTCTCTTCAATGCTCACAGCTGCAGCCCATCAAGGACAACCAGGACCTGTGGGACAGATATTCAAATAGAATCCATTTCCTCTACTCTAGCCAGTAAGTAGTACCCTACAAGTCCTCAGAACCCCAAAGGCCACCTTTCATCTGACACCCAGACCCTGGGGAAAGGACTTCTTTTTCCCATGGCAAATGGCCTCCCTTGGCAGCCACTCACCCTGGCAGAAAGTGGGAGCCTAGCTAGAATGATGCAATCGTTGCTGGATTTTTCCAAAAGAAAAGCTGGCAGCAACTAGGGCCCTGGAAGTACTTAGAGCCTCAAACGCCACCTTGAACATATTCCTGAGACCCTGGGGAAAGGACTTCGTTTTTCCCATGGAAAATGGCCTTCATTTGTGGCCACTCTGCCTGGCAGGCAGGGCAGTGCCAAGCCAGGAATCTACAAACTCTGCTGGATCCTTCCAGAACGAAAGCTGCCAGCAACTAGGACCCTGCAAGTCCTTACAGCCCCAGATGCCACCAGTCATCTGACACCCAGAGCCTGGGCCAATGACTTCGTTTTCCCCATGGAAAATGGCCTCCATTTCTGGCCACTCGCCCTGACCAAGAGGGTGGTGCCCAGCAAGAAATTTGCAAGCTTTGCTGGATTGCTCCAAATCTAAAGCTACCACTTGTTGTTCTTCTATTTCTCTAGAGTCCCATCATGCTGTTCTCAGATTGCTAAAGTCCATACCTCCTCGGTGTGTTCTTATGGCTGCAGATCTTCACAGCACAGACGCTTTCTTCTGCATGCTGTTCTTTCCCAGTTCAGGGCTCCTTCAAGGCTCTCCCTGAATGGCTACGCCGCCCCCTTTTATCCCAGTTCTCTTCAATGCTCACAGCTGCAGCCCATCAAGGACAACCAGGACCTGTGGGACAGATATTCAAATAGAATCCATTTCCTCTACTCTAGCCAGTAAGTACTACCCTACAAGTCCTCAGAACCCCAAAGGCCACCTTTCATCTGACACCCAGACCCTGGGGAAAGGACTTCTTTTTCCCATGGCAAATGGCCTCCCTTGGCAGCCACTCACCCTGGCAGAAAGTGGGAGCCTAGCTAGAATGATGCAATCGTTGCTGGATTTTTCCAAAAGAAAAGCTGCCAGCAACTAGGGCCCTGGAAGTACTTAGAGCCTCAAACGCCACCTTGAACATATTACTGAGACCCTGGGGAAAGGACTTCGTTTTTCCCATGGAAAATGGCCTTCATTTGTGGCCACTTGGCCTGGCAGGCAGGGCAGTGCCAAGCCAGGAATCTACAAACTCTGCTGGATCCTTCCAGAACGAAAGCTGCCAGCAACTAGGACCCTGCAAGTCCTTAGAGCCCCAGATGCCACCAGTCATCTGACACCCAGAGCCTGGGCCAATGACTTCGTTTTCCCCATGGAAAATGGCCTCCATTTCTGGCCACTCGCCCTGACCAAGAGGGTGGTGCCCAGCAAGAAATTTGCAAGCTTTGCTGGATTGCTCCAAATCGAAAGCTGCCACTTGTTGTTCTTCTATTTCTCTAGAGTCCCATCATGCTGTTCTCAGATTGCTAAAGTCCATACCTCCTCGGTGTGTTCTTATGGCTGCAGATCTTCACAGCACAGACGCTTTCTTCTGCATGCTGTTCTTTCCCAGTTCAGGGCTCCTTCAAGGCTCTCCCTGAATGGCTACGCCGCCCCCTTTTATCCCAGTTCTCTTCAATGCTCACAGCTGCAGCCCATCAAGGACAACCAGGACCTGTGGGGCAAAGCCTCTAGACAGATATTCAAATAGAATCCATTTCCTCTACTCTAGCCAGTAAGTACTACCCTACAAGTCCTCAGAACCCCAAAGGCCACCTTTCATCTGACACCCAGACCCTGGGGAAAGGACTTCTTTTTCCCATGGCAAATGGCCTCCCTTGGCAGCCACTCACCCTGGCAGAAAGTGGGAGCCTAGCTAGAATGATGCAATCGTTGCTGGATTTTTCCAAAAGAAAAGCTGGCAGCAACTAGGGCCCTGGAAGTACTTAGAGCCTCAAACGCCACCTTGAACATATTCCTGAGACCCTGGGGAAAGGACTTCGTTTTTCCCATGGAAAATGGCCTTCATTTGTGGCCACTCTGCCTGGCAGGCAGGGCAGTGCCAAGCCAGGAATCTACAAACTCTGCTGGATCCTTCCAGAACGAAAGCTGCCAGCAACTAGGACCCTGCAAGTCCTTACAGCCCCAGATGCCACCAGTCATCTGACACCCAGAGCCTGGGCCAATGACTTCGTTTTCCCCATGGAAAATGGCCTCCATTTCTGGCCACTCGCCCTGACCAAGAGGGTGGTGCCCAGCAAGAAATTTGCAAGCTTTGCTGGATTGCTCCAAATCTAAAGCTGCCACTTGTTGTTCTTCTATTTCTCTAGAGTCCCATCATGCTGTTCTCAGATTGCTAAAGTCCATACCTCCTCGGTGTGTTCTTATGGCTGCAGATCTTCACAGCACAGACGCTTTCTTCTGCATGCTGTTCTTTCCCAGTTCAGGGCTCCTTCAAGGCTCTCCCTGAATGGCTACGCCGCCCCCTTTTATCCCAGTTCTCTTCAATGCTCACAGCTGCAGCCCATCAAGGACAACCAGGACCTGTGGGACAGATATTCAAATAGAATCCATTTCCTCTACTCTAGCCAGTAAGTACTACCCTACAAGTCCTCAGAACCCCAAAGGCCACCTTTCATCTGACACCCAGACCCTGGGGAAAGGACTTCTTTTTCCCATGGCAAATGGCCTCCCTTGGCAGCCACTCACCCTGGCAGAAAGTGGGAGCCTAGCTAGAATGATGCAATCGTTGCTGGATTTTTCCAAAAGAAAAG
Organism: Agelaius phoeniceus; assembly: GCF_051311805.1. Classification (NCBI taxonomy): domain Eukaryota; kingdom Metazoa; phylum Chordata; class Aves; order Passeriformes; family Icteridae; genus Agelaius; species Agelaius phoeniceus. The sequence continues at coordinate 114,897 of NW_027509888.1, read as the reverse complement.
CTGCCAGCAACTAGGGCCCTGGAAGTACTTAGAGCCTCAAACGCCACCTTGAACATATTACTGAGACCCTGGGGAAAGGACTTCGTTTTTCCCATGGAAAATGGCCTTCATTTGTGGCCACTTGGCCTGGCAGGCAGGGCAGTGCCAAGCCAGGAATCTACAAACTCTGCTGGATCCTTCCAGAACGAAAGCTGCCAGCAACTAGGACCCTGCAAGTCCTTAGAGCCCCAGATGCCACCAGTCATCTGACACCCAGAGCCTGGGCCAATGACTTCGTTTTCCCCATGGAAAATGGCCTCCATTTCTGGCCACTCGCCCTGACCAAGAGGGTGGTGCCCAGCAAGAAATTTGCAAGCTTTGCTGGATTGCTCCAAATCGAAAGCTGCCACTTGTTGTTGTTCTATTTCTCTAGAGTCCCATCATGCTGTTCTCAGATTGCTAAAGTCCATACCTCCTCGGTGTGTTCTTATGGCTGCAGATCTTCACAGCACAGACGCTTTCTTCTGCATGCTGTTCTTTCCCAGTTCAGGGCTCCTTCAAGGCTCTCCCTGAATGGCTACGCCGCCCCCTTTTATCCCAGTTCTCTTCAATGCTCACAGCTGCAGCCCATCAAGGACAACCAGGACCTGTGGGGCAAAGCCTCTAGACAGATATTCAAATAGAATCCATTTCCTCTACTCTAGCCAGTAAGTACTACCCTACAAGTCCTCAGAACCCCAAAGGCCACCTTTCATCTGACACCCAGACCCTGGGGAAAGGACTTCTTTTTGCCATGGCAAATGGCCTCCCTTGGCAGCCACTCACCCTGGCAGAAAGTGGGAGCCTAGCTAGAATGATGCAATCGTTGCTGGATTTTTCCAAAAGAAAAGCTGGCAGCAACTAGGGCCCTGGAAGTACTTAGAGCCTCAAACGCCACCTTGAACATATTACTGAGACCCTGGGGAAAGGACTTCGTTTTTCCCATGGGAAATGGCCTTCATTTGTGGCCACTTGGCCTGGCAGGCAGGGCAGTGCCAAGCCAGGAATCTACAAACTCTGCTGGATCCTTCCAGAACGAAAGCTGCCAGCAACTAGGACCCTGCAAGTCCTTACAGCCCCAGATGCCACCAGTCATCTGACACCCAGAGCCTGGGCCAATGACTTCGTTTTCCCCATGGAAAATGGCCTCCATTTCTGGCCACTCGCCCTGACCAAGAGGGTGGTGCCCAGCAAGAAATTTGCAAGCTTTGCTGGATTGCTCCAAATCGAAAGCTGCCACTTGTTGTTGTTCTGTTTCTCTAGAGTCCCATCATGCTGTTCTCAGATTGCTAAAGTCCATACCTCCTCGGTGTGTTCTTATGGCTGCAGATCTTCACAGCACAGACGCTTTCTTCTGCATGCTGTTCTTTCCCAGTTCAGGGCTCCTTCAAGGCTCTCCCTGAATGGCTACGCCGCCCCCTTTTATCCCAGTTCTCTTCAATGCTCACAGCTGCAGCCCATCAAGGACAACCAGGACCTGTGGGACAGATATTCAAATAGAATCCATTTCCTCTACTCTAGCCAGTAAGTAGTACCCTACAAGTCCTCAGAACCCCAAAGGCCACCTTTCATCTGACACCCAGACCCTGGGGAAAGGACTTCTTTTTGCCATGGCAAATGGCCTCCCTTGGCAGCCACTCACCCTGGCAGAAAGTGGGAGCCTAGCTAGAATGATGCAATCGTTGCTGGATTTTTCCAAAAGAAAAGCTGGCAGCAACTAGGGCCCTGGAAGTACTTAGAGCCTCAAACGCCACCTTGAACATATTACTGAGACCCTGGGGAAAGGACTTCGTTTTTCCCATGGAAAATGGCCTTCATTTGTGGCCACTTGGCCTGGCAGGCAGGGCAGTGCCAAGCCAGGAATCTACAAACTCTGCTGGATCCTTCCAGAACGAAAGCTGCCAGCAACTAGGACCCTGCAAGTCCTTAGAGCCCCAGATGCCACCAGTCATCTGACACCCAGAGCCTGGGCCAATGACTTCGTTTTCCCCATGGAAAATGGCCTCCATTTCTGGCCACTCGCCCTGACCAAGAGGGTGGTGCCCAGCAAGAAATTTGCAAGCTTTGCTGGATTGCTCCAAATCGAAAGCTGCCACTTGTTGTTCTTCTATTTCTCTAGAGTCCCATCATGCTGTTCTCAGATTGCTAAAGTCCATACCTCCTCGGTGTGTTCTTATGGCTGCAGATCTTCACAGCACAGACGCTTTCTTCTGCATGCTGTTCTTTCCCAGTTCAGGGCTCCTTCAAGGCTCTCCCTGAATGGCTACGCCGCCCCCTTTTATCCCAGTTCTCTTCAATGCTCACAGCTGCAGCCCATCAAGGACAACCAGGACCTGTGGGGCAAAGCCTCTAGACAGATATTCAAATAGAATCCATTTCCTCTACTCTAGCCAGTAAGTAGTACCCTACAAGTCCTCAGAACCCCAAAGGCCACCTTTCATCTGACACCCAGACCCTGGGGAAAGGACTTCTTTTTCCCATGGCAAATGGCCTCCCTTGGCAGCCACTCACCCTGGCAGAAAGTGGGAGCCTAGCTAGAATGATGCAATCGTTGCTGGATTTTTCCAAAAGAAAAGCTGCCAGCAACTAGGGCCCTGGAAGTACTTAGAGCCTCAAACGCCACCTTGAACATATTACTGAGACCCTGGGGAAAGGACTTCGTTTTTCCCATGGGAAATGGCCTTCATTTGTGGCCACTTGGCCTGGCAGGCAGGGCAGTGCCAAGCCAGGAATCTACAAACTCTGCTGGATCCTTCCAGAACGAAAGCTGCCAGCAACTAGGACCCTGCAAGTCCTTACAGCCCCAGATGCCACCAGTCATCTGACACCCAGAGCCTGGGCCAATGACTTCGTTTTCCCCATGGAAAATGGCCTCCATTTCTGGCCACTCGCCCTGACCAAGAGGGTGGTGCCCAGCAAGAAATTTGCAAGCTTTGCTGGATTGCTCCAAATCTAAAGCTACCACTTGTTGTTGTTCTATTTCTCTAGAGTCCCATCATGCTGTTCTCAGATTGCTAAAGTCCATACCTCCTCGGTGTGTTCTTATGGCTGCAGATCTTCACAGCACAGACGCTTTCTTCTGCATGCTGTTCTTTCCCAGTTCAGGGCTCCTTCAAGGCTCTCCCTGAATGGCTACGCCGCCCCCTTTTATCCCAGTTCTCTTCAATGCTCACAGCTGCAGCCCATCAAGGACAACCAGGACCTGTGGGACAGATATTCAAATAGAATCCATTTCCTCTACTCTAGCCAGTAAGTACTACCCTACAAGTCCTCAGAACCCCAAAGGCCACCTTTCATCTGACACCCAGACCCTGGGGAAAGGACTTCTTTTTCCCATGGCAAATGGCCTCCCTTGGCAGCCACTCACCCTGGCAGAAAGTGGGAGCCTAGCTAGAATGATGCAATCGTTGCTGGATTTTTCCAAAAGAAAAGCTGGCAGCAACTAGGGCCCTGGAAGTACTTAGAGCCTCAAACGCCACCTTGAACATATTCCTGAGACCCTGGGGAAAGGACTTCGTTTTTCCCATGGAAAATGGCCTTCATTTGTGGCCACTCTGCCTGGCAGGCAGGGCAGTGCCAAGCCAGGAATCTACAAACTCTGCTGGATCCTTCCAGAACGAAAGCTGCCAGCAACTAGGACCCTGCAAGTCCTTACAGCCCCAGATGCCACCAGTCATCTGACACCCAGAGCCTGGGCCAATGACTTCGTTTTCCCCATGGAAAATGGCCTCCATTTCTGGCCACTCGCCCTGACCAAGAGGGTGGTGCCCAGCAAGAAATTTGCAAGCTTTGCTGGATTGCTCCAAATCTAAAGCTACCACTTGTTGTTCTTCTATTTCTCTAGAGTCCCATCATGCTGTTCTCAGATTGCTAAAGTCCATACCTCCTCGGTGTGTTCTTATGGCTGCAGATCTTCACAGCACAGACGCTTTCTTCTGCATGCTGTTCTTTCCCAGTTCAGGGCTCCTTCAAGGCTCTCCCTGAATGGCTACGCCGCCCCCTTTTATCCCAGTTCTCTTCAATGCTCACAGCTGCAGCCCATCAAGGACAACCAGGACCTGTGGGACAGATATTCAAATAGAATCCATTTCCTCTACTCTAGCCAGTAAGTACTACCCTACAAGTCCTCAGAACCCCAAAGGCCACCTTTCATCTGACACCCAGACCCTGGGGAAAGGACTTCTTTTTCCCATGGCAAATGGCCTCCCTTGGCAGCCACTCACCCTGGCAGAAAGTGGGAGCCTAGCTAGAATGATGCAATCGTTGCTGGATTTTTCCAAAAGAAAAGCTGGCAGCAACTAGGGCCCTGGAAGTACTTAGAGCCTCAAACGCCACCTTGAACATATTCCTGAGACCCTGGGGAAAGGACTTCGTTTTTCCCATGGAAAATGGCCTTCATTTGTGGCCACTTGGCCTGGCAGGCAGGGCAGTGCCAAGCCAGGAATCTACAAACTCTGCTGGATCCTTCCAGAACGAAAGCTGCCAGCAACTAGGACCCTGCAAGTCCTTAGAGCCCCAGATGCCACCAGTCATCTGACACCCAGAGCCTGGGCCAATGACTTCGTTTTCCCCATGGAAAATGGCCTCCATTTCTGGCCACTCGCCCTGACCAAGAGGGTGGTGCCCAGCAAGAAATTTGCAAGCTTTGCTGGATTGCTCCAAATCGAAAGCTGCCACTTGTTGTTCTTCTATTTCTCTAGAGTCCCATCATGCTGTTCTCAGATTGCTAAAGTCCATACCTCCTCGGTGTGTTCTTATGGCTGCAGATCTTCACAGCACAGACGCTTTCTTCTGCATGCTGTTCTTTCCCAGTTCAGGGCTCCTTCAAGGCTCTCCCTGAATGGCTACGCCGCCCCCTTTTATCCCAGTTCTCTTCAATGCTCACAGCTGCAGCCCATCAAGGACAACCAGGACCTGTGGGGCAAAGCCTCTAGACAGATATTCAAATAGAATCCATTTCCTCTACTCTAGCCAGTAAGTACTACCCTACAAGTCCTCAGAACCCCAAAGGCCACCTTTCATCTGACACCCAGACCCTGGGGAAAGGACTTCTTTTTCCCATGGCAAATGGCCTCCCTTGGCAGCCACTCACCCTGGCAGAAAGTGGGAGCCTAGCTAGAATGATGCAATCGTTGCTGGATTTTTCCAAAAGAAAAGCTGCCAGCAACTAGGGCCCTGGAAGTACTTAGAGCCTCAAACGCCACCTTGAACATATTACTGAGACCCTGGGGAAAGGACTTCGTTTTTCCCATGGAAAATGGCCTTCATTTGTGGCCACTTGGCCTGGCAGGCAGGGCAGTGCCAAGCCAGGAATCTACAAACTCTGCTGGATCCTTCCAGAACGAAAGCTGCCAGCAACTAGGACCCTGCAAGTCCTTAGAGCCCCAGATGCCACCAGTCATCTGACACCCAGAGCCTGGGCCAATGACTTCGTTTTCCCCATGGAAAATGGCCTCCATTTCTGGCCACTCGCCCTGACCAAGAGGGTGGTGCCCAGCAAGAAATTTGCAAGCTTTGCTGGATTGCTCCAAATCGAAAGCTGCCACTTGTTGTTCTTCTATTTCTCTAGAGTCCCATCATGCTGTTCTCAGATTGCTAAAGTCCATACCTCCTCGGTGTGTTCTTATGGCTGCAGATCTTCACAGCACAGACGCTTTCTTCTGCATGCTGTTCTTTCCCAGTTCAGGGCTCCTTCAAGGCTCTCCCTGAATGGCTACGCCGCCCCCTTTTATCCCAGTTCTCTTCAATGCTCACAGCTGCAGCCCATCAAGGACAACCAGGACCTGTGGGGCAAAGCCTCTAGACAGATATTCAAATAGAATCCATTTCCTCTACTCTAGCCAGTAAGTACTACCCTACAAGTCCTCAGAACCCCAAAGGCCACCTTTCATCTGACACCCAGACCCTGGGGAAAGGACTTCTTTTTCCCATGGCAAATGGCCTCCCTTGGCAGCCACTCACCCTGGCAGAAAGTGGGAGCCTAGCTAGAATGATGCAATCGTTGCTGGATTTTTCCAAAAGAAAAGCTGCCAGCAACTAGGGCCCTGGAAGTACTTAGAGCCTCAAACGCCACCTTGAACATATTACTGAGACCCTGGGGAAAGGACTTCGTTTTTCCCATGGGAAATGGCCTTCATTTGTGGCCACTTGGCCTGGCAGGCAGGGCAGTGCCAAGCCAGGAATCTACAAACTCTGCTGGATCCTTCCAGAACGAAAGCTGCCAGCAACTAGGACCCTGCAAGTCCTTACAGCCCCAGATGCCACCAGTCATCTGACACCCAGAGCCTGGGCCAATGACTTCGTTTTCCCCATGGAAAATGGCCTCCATTTCTGGCCACTCGCCCTGACCAAGAGGGTGGTGCCCAGCAAGAAATTTGCAAGCTTTGCTGGATTGCTCCAAATCTAAAGCTACCACTTGTTGTTGTTCTATTTCTCTAGAGTCCCATCATGCTGTTCTCAGATTGCTAAAGTCCATACCTCCTCGGTGTGTTCTTATGGCTGCAGATCTTCACAGCACAGACGCTTTCTTCTGCATGCTGTTCTTTCCCAGTTCAGGGCTCCTTCAAGGCTCTCCCTGAATGGCTACGCCGCCCCCTTTTATCCCAGTTCTCTTCAATGCTCACAGCTGCAGCCCATCAAGGACAACCAGGACCTGTGGGACAGATATTCAAATAGAATCCATTTCCTCTACTCTAGCCAGTAAGTACTACCCTACAAGTCCTCAGAACCCCAAAGGCCACCTTTCATCTGACACCCAGACCCTGGGGAAAGGACTTCTTTTTCCCATGGCAAATGGCCTCCCTTGGCAGCCACTCACCCTGGCAGAAAGTGGGAGCCTAGCTAGAATGATGCAATCGTTGCTGGATTTTTCCAAAAGAAAAGCTGGCAGCAACTAGGGCCCTGGAAGTACTTAGAGCCTCAACCGCCACCTTGAACATATTACTGAGACCCTGGGGAAAGGACTTCGTTTTTCCCATGGAAAATGGCCTTCATTTGTGGCCACTTGGCCTGGCAGGCAGGGCAGTGCCAAGCCAGGAATCTACAAACTCTGCTGGATCCTTCCAGAACGAAAGCTGCCAGCAACTAGGACCCTGCAAGTCCTTAGAGCCCCAGATGCCACCAGTCATCTGACACCCAGAGCCTGGGCCAATGACTTCGTTTTCCCCATGGAAAATGGCCTCCATTTCTGGCCACTCGCCCTGACCAAGAGGGTGGTGCCCAGCAAGAAATTTGCAAGCTTTGCTGGATTGCTCCAAATCGAAAGCTGCCACTTGTTGTTGTTCTATTTCTCTAGAGTCCCATCATGCTGTTCTCAGATTGCTAAAGTCCATACCTCCTCGGTGTGTTCTTATGGCTGCAGATCTTCACAGCACAGACGCTTTCTTCTGCATGCTGTTCTTTCCCAGTTCAGGGCTCCTTCAAGGCTCTCCCTGAATGGCTACGCCGCCCCCTTTTATCCCAGTTCTCTTCAATGCTCACAGCTGCAGCCCATCAAGGACAACCAGGACCTGTGGGGCAAAGCCTCTAGACAGATATTCAAATAGAATCCATTTCCTCTACTCTAGCCAGTAAGTACTACCCTACAAGTCCTCAGAACCCCAAAGGCCACCTTTCATCTGACACCCAGACCCTGGGGAAAGGACTTCTTTTTCCCATGGCAAATGGCCTCCCTTGGCAGCCACTCACCCTGGCAGAAAGTGGGAGCCTAGCTAGAATGATGCAATCGTTGCTGGATTTTTCCAAAAGAAAAGCTGGCAGCAACTAGGGCCCTGGAAGTACTTAGAGCCTCAAACGCCACCTTGAACATATTACTGAGACCCTGGGGAAAGGACTTCGTTTTTCCCATGGAAAATGGCCTTCATTTCTGGCCACTTGGCCTGGCAGGCAGGGCAGTGCCAAGCCAGGAATCTACAAACTCTGCTGGATCCTTCCAGAACGAAAGCTGCCAGCAACTAGGACCCTGCAAGTCCTTAGAGCCCCAGATGCCACCAGTCATCTGACACCCAGAGCCTGGGCCAATGACTTCGTTTTCCCCATGGAAAATGGCCTCCATTTCTGGCCACTCGCCCTGACCAAGAGGGTGGTGCCCAGCAAGAAATTTGCAAGCTTTGCTGGATTGCTCCAAATCGAAAGCTGCCACTTGTTGTTCTTCTATTTCTCTAGAGTCCCATCATGCTGTTCTCAGATTGCTAAAGTCCATACCTCCTCGGTGTGTTCTTATGGCTGCAGATCTTCACAGCACAGACGCTTTCTTCTGCATGCTGTTCTTTCCCAGTTCAGGGCTCCTTCAAGGCTCTCCCTGAATGGCTACGCCGCCCCCTTTTATCCCAGTTCTCTTCAATGCTCACAGCTGCAGCCCATCAAGGACAACCAGGACCTGTGGGACAGATATTCAAATAGAATCCATTTCCTCTACTCTAGCCAGTAAGTACTACCCTACAAGTCCTCAGAACCCCAAAGGCCACCTTTCATCTGACACCCAGACCCTGGGGAAAGGACTTCTTTTTCCCATGGCAAATGGCCTCCCTTGGCAGCCACTCACCCTGGCAGAAAGTGGGAGCCTAGCTAGAATGATGCAATCGTTGCTGGATTTTTCCAAAAGAAAAGCTGCCAGCAACTAGGGCCCTGGAAGTACTTAGAGCCTCAAACGCCACCTTGAACATATTCCTGAGACCCTGGGGAAAGGACTTCGTTTTTCCCATGGGAAATGGCCTTCATTTGTGGCCACTTGGCCTGGCAGGCAGGGCAGTGCCAAGCCAGGAATCTACAAACTCTGCTGGATCCTTCCAGAACGAAAGCTGCCAGCAACTAGGACCCTGCAAGTCCTTAGAGCCCCAGACGCCACCTTTCATCTGACACCCAGAGCCTGGGCCAATGACTTCGTTTTCCCCATGGAAAATGGCCTCCATTTCTGGCCTCTCACCCTGACCAAGAGGGTGGTGCCCAGCAAGAAATTTGCAAGCTTTGCTGGATTGCTCCAAATCGAAAGCTACCACTTGTTGTTGTTCTATTTCTCTAGAGTCCCATCATGCTGTTCTCAGATTGCTAAAGTCCATACCTCCTCGGTGTGTTCTTATGGCTGCAGATCTTCACAGCACAGACGCTTTCTTCTGCATGCTGTTCTTTCCCAGTTCAGGGCTCCTTCAAGGCTCTCCCTGAATGGCTACGCCGCCCCCTTTTATCCCAGTTCTCTTCAATGCTCACAGCTGCAGCCCATCAAGGACAACCAGGACCTGTGGGACAGATATTCAAATAGAATCCATTTCCTCTACTCTAGCCAGTAAGTACTACCCTACAAGTCCTCAGAACCCCAAAGGCCACCTTTCATCTGACACCCAGACCCTGGGGAAAGGACTTCTTTTTCCCATGGCAAATGGCCTCCCTTGGCAGCCACTCACCCTGGCAGAAAGTGGGAGCCTAGCTAGAATGATGCAATCGTTGCTGGATTTTTCCAAAAGAAAAGCTGGCAGCAACTAGGGCCCTGGAAGTACTTAGAGCCTCAAACGCCACCTTGAACATATTCCTGAGACCCTGGGGAAAGGACTTCGTTTTTCCCATGGAAAATGGCCTTCATTTGTGGCCACTCTGCCTGGCAGGCAGGGCAGTGCCAAGCCAGGAATCTACAAACTCTGCTGGATCCTTCCAGAACGAAAGCTGCCAGCAACTAGGACCCTGCAAGTCCTTACAGCCCCAGATGCCACCAGTCATCTGACACCCAGAGCCTGGGCCAATGACTTCGTTTTCCCCATGGAAAATGGCCTCCATTTCTGGCCACTCGCCCTGACCAAGAGGGTGGTGCCCAGCAAGAAATTTGCAAGCTTTGCTGGATTGCTCCAAATCTAAAGCTACCACTTGTTGTTCTTCTATTTCTCTAGAGTCCCATCATGCTGTTCTCAGATTGCTAAAGTCCATACCTCCTCGGTGTGTTCTTATGGCTGCAGATCTTCACAGCACAGACGCTTTCTTCTGCATGCTGTTCTTTCCCAGTTCAGGGCTCCTTCAAGGCTCTCCCTGAATGGCTACGCCGCCCCCTTTTATCCCAGTTCTCTTCAATGCTCACAGCTGCAGCCCATCAAGGACAACCAGGACCTGTGGGACAGATATTCAAATAGAATCCATTTCCTCTACTCTAGCCAGTAAGTACTACCCTACAAGTCCTCAGAACCCCAAAGGCCACCTTTCATCTGACACCCAGACCCTGGGGAAAGGACTTCTTTTTCCCATGGCAAATGGCCTCCCTTGGCAGCCACTCACCCTGGCAGAAAGTGGGAGCCTAGCTAGAATGATGCAATCGTTGCTGGATTTTTCCAAAAGAAAAGCTGGCAGCAACTAGGGCCCTGGAAGTACTTAGAGCCTCAACCGCCACCTTGAACATATTACTGAGACCCTGGGGAAAGGACTTCGTTTTTCCCATGGAAAATGGCCTTCATTTGTGGCCACTTGGCCTGGCAGGCAGGGCAGTGCCAAGCCAGGAATCTACAAACTCTGCTGGATCCTTCCAGAACGAAAGCTGCCAGCAACTAGGACCCTGCAAGTCCTTAGAGCCCCAGATGCCACCAGTCATCTGACACCCAGAGCCTGGGCCAATGACTTCGTTTTCCCCATGGAAAATGGCCTCCATTTCTGGCCACTCGCCCTGACCAAGAGGGTGGTGCCCAGCAAGAAATTTGCAAGCTTTGCTGGATTGCTCCAAATCGAAAGCTGCCACTTGTTGTTCTTCTATTTCTCTAGAGTCCCATCATGCTGTTCTCAGATTGCTAAAGTCCATACCTCCTCGGTGTGTTCTTATGGCTGCAGATCTTCACAGCACAGACGCTTTCTTCTGCATGCTGTTCTTTCCCAGTTCAGGGCTCCTTCAAGGCTCTCCCTGAATGGCTACGCCGCCCCCTTTTATCCCAGTTCTCTTCAATGCTCACAGCTGCAGCCCATCAAGGACAACCAGGACCTGTGGGGCAAAGCCTCTAGACAGATATTCAAATAGAATCCATTTCCTCTACTCTAGCCAGTAAGTACTACCCTACAAGTCCTCAGAACCCCAAAGGCCACCTTTCATCTGACACCCAGACCCTGGGGAAAGGACTTCTTTTTCCCATGGCAAATGGCCTCCCTTGGCAGCCACTCACCCTGGCAGAAAGTGGGAGCCTAGCTAGAATGATGCAATCGTTGCTGGATTTTTCCAAAAGAAAAGCTGCCAGCAACTAGGGCCCTGGAAGTACTTAGAGCCTCAAACGCCACCTTGAACATATTCCTGAGACCCTGGGGAAAGGACTTCGTTTTTCCCATGGGAAATGGCCTTCATTTGTGGCCACTTGGCCTGGCAGGCAGGGCAGTGCCAAGCCAGGAATCTACAAACTCTGCTGGATCCTTCCAGAACGAAAGCTGCCAGCAACTAGGACCCTGCAAGTCCTTACAGCCCCAGATGCCACCAGTCATCTGACACCCAGAGCCTGGGCCAATGACTTCGTTTTCCCCATGGAAAATGGCCTCCATTTCTGGCCACTCGCCCTGACCAAGAGGGTGGTGCCCAGCAAGAAATTTGCAAGCTTTGCTGGATTGCTCCAAATCGAAAGCTACCACTTGTTGTTGTTCTATTTCTCTAGAGTCCCATCATGCTGTTCTCAGATTGCTAAAGTCCATACCTCCTCGGTGTGTTCTTATGGCTGCAGATCTTCACAGCACAGACGCTTTCTTCTGCATGCTGTTCTTTCCCAGTTCAGGGCTCCTTCAAGGCTCTCCCTGAATGGCTACGCCGCCCCCTTTTATCCCAGTTCTCTTCAATGCTCACAGCTGCAGCCCATCAAGGACAACCAGGACCTGTGGGACAGATATTCAAATAGAATCCATTTCCTCTACTCTAGCCAGTAAGTACTACCCTACAAGTCCTCAGAACCCCAAAGGCCACCTTTCATCTGACACCCAGACCCTGGGGAAAGGACTTCTTTTTCCCATGGCAAATGGCCTCCCTTGGCAGCCACTCACCCTGGCAGAAAGTGGGAGCCTAGCTAGAATGATGCAATCGTTGCTGGATTTTTCCAAAAGAAAAGCTGGCAGCAACTAGGGCCCTGGAAGTACTTAGAGCCTCAAACGCCACCTTGAACATATTACTGAGACCCTGGGGAAAGGACTTCGTTTTTCCCATGGAAAATGGCCTTCATTTGTGGCCACTCTGCCTGGCAGGCAGGGCAGTGCCAAGCCAGGAATCTACAAACTCTGCTGGATCCTTCCAGAACGAAAGCTGCCAGCAACTAGGACCCTGCAAGTCCTTACAGCCCCAGATGCCACCAGTCATCTGACACCCAGAGCCTGGGCCAATGACTTCGTTTTCCCCATGGAAAATGGCCTCCATTTCTGGCCACTCGCCCTGACCAAGAGGGTGGTGCCCAGCAAGAAATTTGCAAGCTTTGCTGGATTGCTCCAAATCTAAAGCTATCACTTGTTGTTGTTCTATTTCTCTAGAGTCCCATCATGCTGTTCTCAGATTGCTAAAGTCCATACCTCCTCGGTGTGTTCTTATGGCTGCAGATCTTCACAGCACAGACGCTTTCTTCTGCATGCTGTTCTTTCCCAGTTCAGGGCTCCTTCAAGGCTCTCCCTGAATGGCTACGCCGCCCCCTTTTATCCCAGTTCTCTTCAATGCTCACAGCTGCAGCCCATCAAGGACAACCAGGACCTGTGGGGCAAAGCCTCTAGACAGATATTCAAATAGAATCCATTTCCTCTACTCTAGCCAGTAAGTAGTACCCTACAAGTCCTCAGAACCCCAAAGGCCACCTTTCATCTGACACCCAGACCCTGGGGAAAGGACTTCTTTTTCCCATGGCAAATGGCCTCCCTTGGCAGCCACTCACCCTGGCAGAAAGTGGGAGCCTAGCTAGAATGATGCAATCGTTGCTGGATTTTTCCAAAAGAAAAGCTGGCAGCAACTAGGGCCCTGGAAGTACTTAGAGCCTCAAACGCCACCTTGAACATATTACTGAGACCCTGGGGAAAGGACTTCGTTTTTCCCATGGAAAATGGCCTTCATTTGTGGCCACTTGGCCTGGCAGGCAGGGCAGTGCCAAGCCAGGAATCTACAAACTCTGCTGGATCCTTCCAGAACGAAAGCTGCCAGCAACTAGGACCCTGCAAGTCCTTAGAGCCCCAGATGCCACCAGTCATCTGACACCCAGAGCCTGGGCCAATGACTTCGTTTTCCCCATGGAAAATGGCCTCCATTTCTGGCCACTCGCCCTGACCAAGAGGGTGGTGCCCAGCAAGAAATTTGCAAGCTTTGCTGGATTGCTCCAAATCGAAAGCTGCCACTTGTTGTTGTTCTATTTCTCTAGAGTCCCATCATGCTGTTCTCAGATTGCTAAAGTCCATACCTCCTCGGTGTGTTCTTATGGCTGCAGATCTTCACAGCACAGACGCTTTCTTCTGCATGCTGTTCTTTCCCAGTTCAGGGCTCCTTCAAGGCTCTCCCTGAATGGCTACGCCGCCCCCTTTTATCCCAGTTCTCTTCAATGCTCACAGCTGCAGCCCATCAAGGACAACCAGGACCTGTGGGACAGATATTCAAATAGAATCCATTTCCTCTACTCTAGCCAGTAAGTACTACCCTACAAGTCCTCAGAACCCCAAAGGCCACCTTTCATCTGACACCCAGACCCTGGGGAAAGGACTTCTTTTTCCCATGGCAAATGGCCTCCCTTGGCAGCCACTCACCCTGGCAGAAAGTGGGAGCCTAGCTAGAATGATGCAATCGTTGCTGGATTTTTCCAAAAGAAAAGCTGCCAGCAACTAGGGCCCTGGAAGTACTTAGAGCCTCAAACGCCACCTTGAACATATTCCTGAGACCCTGGGGAAAGGACTTCGTTTTTCCCATGGGAAATGGCCTTCATTTGTGGCCACTTGGCCTGGCAGGCAGGGCAGTGCCAAGCCAGGAATCTACAAACTATGCTGGATCCTTCCAGAACGAAAGCTGCCAGCAACTAGGACCCTGCAAGTCCTTAGAGCCCCAGACGCCACCTTTCATCTGACACCCAGAGCCTGGGCCAATGACTTCGTTTTCCCCATGGAAAATGGCCTCCATTTCTGGCCTCTCACCCTGACCAAGAGGGTGGTGCCCAGCAAGAAATTTGCAAGCTTTGCTGGATTGCTCCAAATCGAAAGCTACCACTTGTTGTTGTTCTATTTCTCTAGAGTCCCATCATGCTGTTCTCAGATTGCTAAAGTCCATACCTCCTCGGTGTGTTCTTATGGCTGCAGATCTTCACAGCACAGACGCTTTCTTCTGCATGCTGTTCTTTCCCAGTTCAGGGCTCCTTCAAGGCTCTCCCTGAATGGCTACGCCGCCCCCTTTTATCCCAGTTCTCTTCAATGCTCACAGCTGCAGCCCATCAAGGACAACCAGGACCTGTGGGACAGATATTCAAATAGAATCCATTTCCTCTACTCTAGCCAGTAAGTACTACCCTACAAGTCCTCAGAACCCCAAAGGCCACCTTTCATCTGACACCCAGACCCTGGGGAAAGGACTTCTTTTTCCCATGGCAAATGGCCTCCCTTGGCAGCCACTCACCCTGGCAGAAAGTGGGAGCCTAGCTAGAATGATGCAATCGTTGCTGGATTTTTCCAAAAGAAAAGCTGGCAGCAACTAGGGCCCTGGAAGTACTTAGAGCCTCAAACGCCACCTTGAACATATTCCTGAGACCCTGGGGAAAGGACTTCGTTTTTCCCATGGAAAATGGCCTTCATTTGTGGCCACTCTGCCTGGCAGGCAGGGCAGTGCCAAGCCAGGAATCTACAAACTCTGCTGGATCCTTCCAGAACGAAAGCTGCCAGCAACTAGGACCCTGCAAGTCCTTACAGCCCCAGATGCCACCAGTCATCTGACACCCAGAGCCTGGGCCAATGACTTCGTTTTCCCCATGGAAAATGGCCTCCATTTCTGGCCACTCGCCCTGACCAAGAGGGTGGTGCCCAGCAAGAAATTTGCAAGCTTTGCTGGATTGCTCCAAATCTAAAGCTACCACTTGTTGTTCTTCTATTTCTCTAGAGTCCCATCATGCTGTTCTCAGATTGCTAAAGTCCATACCTCCTCGGTGTGTTCTTATGGCTGCAGATCTTCACAGCACAGACGCTTTCTTCTGCATGCTGTTCTTTCCCAGTTCAGGGCTCCTTCAAGGCTCTCCCTGAATGGCTACGCCGCCCCCTTTTATCCCAGTTCTCTTCAATGCTCACAGCTGCAGCCCATCAAGGACAACCAGGACCTGTGGGACAGATATTCAAATAGAATCCATTTCCTCTACTCTAGCCAGTAAGTACTACCCTACAAGTCCTCAGAACCCCAAAGGCCACCTTTCATCTGACACCCAGACCCTGGGGAAAGGACTTCTTTTTCCCATGGCAAATGGCCTCCCTTGGCAGCCACTCACCCTGGCAGAAAGTGGGAGCCTAGCTAGAATGATGCAATCGTTGCTGGATTTTTCCAAAAGAAAAGCTGGCAGCAACTAGGGCCCTGGAAGTACTTAGAGCCTCAAACGCCACCTTGAACATATTCCTGAGACCCTGGGGAAAGGACTTCGTTTTTCCCATGGAAAATGGCCTTCATTTGTGGCCACTTGGCCTGGCAGGCAGGGCAGTGCCAAGCCAGGAATCTACAAACTCTGCTGGATCCTTCCAGAACGAAAGCTGCCAGCAACTAGGACCCTGCAAGTCCTTAGAGCCCCAGATGCCACCAGTCATCTGACACCCAGAGCCTGGGCCAATGACTTCGTTTTCCCCATGGAAAATGGCCTCCATTTCTGGCCACTCGCCCTGACCAAGAGGGTGGTGCCCAGCAAGAAATTTGCAAGCTTTGCTGGATTGCTCCAAATCGAAAGCTGCCACTTGTTGTTCTTCTATTTCTCTAGAGTCCCATCATGCTGTTCTCAGATTGCTAAAGTCCATACCTCCTCGGTGTGTTCTTATGGCTGCAGATCTTCACAGCACAGACGCTTTCTTCTGCATGCTGTTCTTTCCCAGTTCAGGGCTCCTTCAAGGCTCTCCCTGAATGGCTACGCCGCCCCCTTTTATCCCAGTTCTCTTCAATGCTCACAGCTGCAGCCCATCAAGGACAACCAGGACCTGTGGGGCAAAGCCTCTAGACAGATATTCAAATAGAATCCATTTCCTCTACTCTAGCCAGTAAGTACTACCCTACAAGTCCTCAGAACCCCAAAGGCCACCTTTCATCTGACACCCAGACCCTGGGGAAAGGACTTCTTTTTCCCATGGCAAATGGCCTCCCTTGGCAGCCACTCACCCTGGCAGAAAGTGGGAGCCTAGCTAGAATGATGCAATCGTTGCTGGATTTTTCCAAAAGAAAAGCTGCCAGCAACTAGGGCCCTGGAAGTACTTAGAGCCTCAAACGCCACCTTGAACATATTCCTGAGACCCTGGGGAAAGGACTTCGTTTTTCCCATGGGAAATGGCCTTCATTTGTGGCCACTTGGCCTGGCAGGCAGGGCAGTGCCAAGCCAGGAATCTACAAACTCTGCTGGATCCTTCCAGAACGAAAGCTGCCAGCAACTAGGACCCTGCAAGTCCTTACAGCCCCAGATGCCACCAGTCATCTGACACCCAGAGCCTGGGCCAATGACTTCGTTTTCCCCATGGAAAATGGCCTCCATTTCTGGCCACTCGCCCTGACCAAGAGGGTGGTGCCCAGCAAGAAATTTGCAAGCTTTGCTGGATTGCTCCAAATCGAAAGCTACCACTTGTTGTTGTTCTATTTCTCTAGAGTCCCATCATGCTGTTCTCAGATTGCTAAAGTCCATACCTCCTCGGTGTGTTCTTATGGCTGCAGATCTTCACAGCACAGACGCTTTCTTCTGCATGCTGTTCTTTCCCAGTTCAGGGCTCCTTCAAGGCTCTCCCTGAATGGCTACGCCGCCCCCTTTTATCCCAGTTCTCTTCAATGCTCACAGCTGCAGCCCATCAAGGACAACCAGGACCTGTGGGACAGATATTCAAATAGAATCCATTTCCTCTACTCTAGCCAGTAAGTACTACCCTACAAGTCCTCAGAACCCCAAAGGCCACCTTTCATCTGACACCCAGACCCTGGGGAAAGGACTTCTTTTTCCCATGGCAAATGGCCTCCCTTGGCAGCCACTCACCCTGGCAGAAAGTGGGAGCCTAGCTAGAATGATGCAATCGTTGCTGGATTTTTCCAAAAGAAAAGCTGGCAGCAACTAGGGCCCTGGAAGTACTTAGAGCCTCAAACGCCACCTTGAACATATTACTGAGACCCTGGGGAAAGGACTTCGTTTTTCCCATGGAAAATGGCCTTCATTTGTGGCCACTCTGCCTGGCAGGCAGGGCAGTGCCAAGCCAGGAATCTACAAACTCTGCTGGATCCTTCCAGAACGAAAGCTGCCAGCAACTAGGACCCTGCAAGTCCTTACAGCCCCAGATGCCACCAGTCATCTGACACCCAGAGCCTGGGCCAATGACTTCGTTTTCCCCATGGAAAATGGCCTCCATTTCTGGCCACTCGCCCTGACCAAGAGGGTGGTGCCCAGCAAGAAATTTGCAAGCTTTGCTGGATTGCTCCAAATCGAAAGCTATCACTTGTTGTTGTTCTATTTCTCTAGAGTCCCATCATGCTGTTCTCAGATTGCTAAAGTCCATACCTCCTCGGTGTGTTCTTATGGCTGCAGATCTTCACAGCACAGACGCTTTCTTCTGCATGCTGTTCTTTCCCAGTTCAGGGCTCCTTCAAGGCTCTCCCTGAATGGCTACGCCGCCCCCTTTTATCCCAGTTCTCTTCAATGCTCACAGCTGCAGCCCATCAAGGACAACCAGGACCTGTGGGGCAAAGCCTCTAGACAGATATTCAAATAGAATCCATTTCCTCTACTCTAGCCAGTAAGTAGTACCCTACAAGTCCTCAGAACCCCAAAGGCCACCTTTCATCTGACACCCAGACCCTGGGGAAAGGACTTCTTTTTCCCATGGCAAATGGCCTCCCTTGGCAGCCACTCACCCTGGCAGAAAGTGGGAGCCTAGCTAGAATGATGCAATCGTTGCTGGATTTTTCCAAAAGAAAAGCTGGCAGCAACTAGGGCCCTGGAAGTACTTAGAGCCTCAAACGCCACCTTGAACATATTACTGAGACCCTGGGGAAAGGACTTCGTTTTTCCCATGGAAAATGGCCTTCATTTGTGGCCACTTGGCCTGGCAGGCAGGGCAGTGCCAAGCCAGGAATCTACAAACTCTGCTGGATCCTTCCAGAACGAAAGCTGCCAGCAACTAGGACCCTGCAAGTCCTTAGAGCCCCAGATGCCACCAGTCATCTGACACCCAGAGCCTGGGCCAATGACTTCGTTTTCCCCATGGAAAATGGCCTCCATTTCTGGCCACTCGCCCTGACCAAGAGGGTGGTGCCCAGCAAGAAATTTGCAAGCTTTGCTGGATTGCTCCAAATCGAAAGCTGCCACTTGTTGTTGTTCTATTTCTCTAGAGTCCCATCATGCTGTTCTCAGATTGCTAAAGTCCATACCTCCTCGGTGTGTTCTTATGGCTGCAGATCTTCACAGCACAGACGCTTTCTTCTGCATGCTGTTCTTTCCCAGTTCAGGGCTCCTTCAAGGCTCTCCCTGAATGGCTACGCCGCCCCCTTTTATCCCAGTTCTCTTCAATGCTCACAGCTGCAGCCCATCAAGGACAACCAGGACCTGTGGGACAGATATTCAAATAGAATCCATTTCCTCTACTCTAGCCAGTAAGTACTACCCTACAAGTCCTCAGAACCCCAAAGGCCACCTTTCATCTGACACCCAGACCCTGGGGAAAGGACTTCTTTTTCCCATGGCAAATGGCCTCCCTTGGCAGCCACTCACCCTGGCAGAAAGTGGGAGCCTAGCTAGAATGATGCAATCGTTGCTGGATTTTTCCAAAAGAAAAGCTGCCAGCAACTAGGGCCCTGGAAGTACTTAGAGCCTCAAACGCCACCTTGAACATATTCCTGAGACCCTGGGGAAAGGACTTCGTTTTTCCCATGGGAAATGGCCTTCATTTGTGGCCACTTGGCCTGGCAGGCAGGGCAGTGCCAAGCCAGGAATCTACAAACTATGCTGGATCCTTCCAGAACGAAAGCTGCCAGCAACTAGGACCCTGCAAGTCCTTAGAGCCCCAGACGCCACCTTTCATCTGACACCCAGAGCCTGGGCCAATGACTTCGTTTTCCCCATGGAAAATGGCCTCCATTTCTGGCCTCTCACCCTGACCAAGAGGGTGGTGCCCAGCAAGAAATTTGCAAGCTTTGCTGGATTGCTCCAAATCGAAAGCTACCACTTGTTGTTGTTCTATTTCTCTAGAGTCCCATCATGCTGTTCTCAGATTGCTAAAGTCCATACCTCCTCGGTGTGTTCTTATGGCTGCAGATCTTCACAGCACAGACGCTTTCTTCTGCATGCTGTTCTTTCCCAGTTCAGGGCTCCTTCAAGGCTCTCCCTGAATGGCTACGCCGCCCCCTTTTATCCCAGTTCTCTTCAATGCTCACAGCTGCAGCCCATCAAGGACAACCAGGACCTGTGGGACAGATATTCAAATAGAATCCATTTCCTCTACTCTAGCCAGTAAGTACTACCCTACAAGTCCTCAGAACCCCAAAGGCCACCTTTCATCTGACACCCAGACCCTGGGGAAAGGACTTCTTTTTCCCATGGCAAATGGCCTCCCTTGGCAGCCACTCACCCTGGCAGAAAGTGGGAGCCTAGCTAGAATGATGCAATCGTTGCTGGATTTTTCCAAAAGAAAAGCTGGCAGCAACTAGGGCCCTGGAAGTACTTAGAGCCTCAAACGCCACCTTGAACATATTCCTGAGACCCTGGGGAAAGGACTTCGTTTTTCCCATGGAAAATGGCCTTCATTTGTGGCCACTCTGCCTGGCAGGCAGGGCAGTGCCAAGCCAGGAATCTACAAACTCTGCTGGATCCTTCCAGAACGAAAGCTGCCAGCAACTAGGACCCTGCAAGTCCTTACAGCCCCAGATGCCACCAGTCATCTGACACCCAGAGCCTGGGCCAATGACTTCGTTTTCCCCATGGAAAATGGCCTCCATTTCTGGCCACTCGCCCTGACCAAGAGGGTGGTGCCCAGCAAGAAATTTGCAAGCTTTGCTGGATTGCTCCAAATCTAAAGCTACCACTTGTTGTTCTTCTATTTCTCTAGAGTCCCATCATGCTGTTCTCAGATTGCTAAAGTCCATACCTCCTCGGTGTGTTCTTATGGCTGCAGATCTTCACAGCACAGACGCTTTCTTCTGCATGCTGTTCTTTCCCAGTTCAGGGCTCCTTCAAGGCTCTCCCTGAATGGCTACGCCGCCCCCTTTTATCCCAGTTCTCTTCAATGCTCACAGCTGCAGCCCATCAAGGACAACCAGGACCTGTGGGACAGATATTCAAATAGAATCCATTTCCTCTACTCTAGCCAGTAAGTACTACCCTACAAGTCCTCAGAACCCCAAAGGCCACCTTTCATCTGACACCCAGACCCTGGGGAAAGGACTTCTTTTTCCCATGGCAAATGGCCTCCCTTGGCAGCCACTCACCCTGGCAGAAAGTGGGAGCCTAGCTAGAATGATGCAATCGTTGCTGGATTTTTCCAAAAGAAAAGCTGGCAGCAACTAGGGCCCTGGAAGTACTTAGAGCCTCAAACGCCACCTTGAACATATTCCTGAGACCCTGGGGAAAGGACTTCGTTTTTCCCATGGAAAATGGCCTTCATTTGTGGCCACTTGGCCTGGCAGGCAGGGCAGTGCCAAGCCAGGAATCTACAAACTCTGCTGGATCCTTCCAGAACGAAAGCTGCCAGCAACTAGGACCCTGCAAGTCCTTAGAGCCCCAGATGCCACCAGTCATCTGACACCCAGAGCCTGGGCCAATGACTTCGTTTTCCCCATGGAAAATGGCCTCCATTTCTGGCCACTCGCCCTGACCAAGAGGGTGGTGCCCAGCAAGAAATTTGCAAGCTTTGCTGGATTGCTCCAAATCGAAAGCTGCCACTTGTTGTTCTTCTATTTCTCTAGAGTCCCATAATGCTGTTCTCAGATTGCTAAAGTCCATACCTCCTCGGTGTGTTCTTATGGCTGCAGATCTTCACAGCACAGACGCTTTCTTCTGCATGCTGTTCTTTCCCAGTTCAGGGCTCCTTCAAGGCTCTCCCTGAATGGCTACGCCGCCCCCTTTTATCCCAGTTCTCTTCAATGCTCACAGCTGCAGCCCATCAAGGACAACCAGGACCTGTGGGGCAAAGCCTCTAGACAGATATTCAAATAGAATCCATTTCCTCTACTCTAGCCAGTAAGTACTACCCTACAAGTCCTCAGAACCCCAAAGGCCACCTTTCATCTGACACCCAGACCCTGGGGAAAGGACTTCTTTTTCCCATGGCAAATGGCCTCCCTTGGCAGCCACTCACCCTGGCAGAAAGTGGGAGCCTAGCTAGAATGATGCAATCGTTGCTGGATTTTTCCAAAAGAAAAGCTGGCAGCAACTAGGGCCCTGGAAGTACTTAGAGCCTCAAACGCCACCTTGAACATATTCCTGAGACCCTGGGGAAAGGACTTCGTTTTTCCCATGGAAAATGGCCTTCATTTGTGGCCACTCTGCCTGGCAGGCAGGGCAGTGCCAAGCCAGGAATCTACAAACTCTGCTGGATCCTTCCAGAACGAAAGCTGCCAGCAACTAGGACCCTGCAAGTCCTTACAGCCCCAGATGCCACCAGTCATCTGACACCCAGAGCCTGGGCCAATGACTTCGTTTTCCCCATGGAAAATGGCCTCCATTTCTGGCCACTCGCCCTGACCAAGAGGGTGGTGCCCAGCAAGAAATTTGCAAGCTTTGCTGGATTGCTCCAAATCTAAAGCTACCACTTGTTGTTGTTCTATTTCTCTAGAGTCCCATCATGCTGTTCTCAGATTGCTAAAGTCCATACCTCCTCGGTGTGTTCTTATGGCTGCAGATCTTCACAGCACAGACGCTTTCTTCTGCATGCTGTTCTTTCCCAGTTCAGGGCTCCTTCAAGGCTCTCCCTGAATGGCTACGCCGCCCCCTTTTATCCCAGTTCTCTTCAATGCTCACAGCTGCAGCCCATCAAGGACAACCAGGACCTGTGGGACAGATATTCAAATAGAATCCATTTCCTCTACTCTAGCCAGTAAGTACTACCCTACAAGTCCTCAGAACCCCAAAGGCCACCTTTCATCTGACACCCAGACCCTGGGGAAAGGACTTCTTTTTCCCATGGCAAATGGCCTCCCTTGGCAGCCACTCACCCTGGCAGAAAGTGGGAGCCTAGCTAGAATGATGCAATCGTTGCTGGATTTTTCCAAAAGAAAAGCTGCCAGCAACTAGGGCCCTGGAAGTACTTAGAGCCTCAAACGCCACCTTGAACATATTACTGAGACCCTGGGGAAAGGACTTCGTTTTTCCCATGGAAAATGGCCTTCATTTGTGGCCACTTGGCCTGGCAGGCAGGGCAGTGCCAAGCCAGGAATCTACAAACTCTGCTGGATCCTTCCAGAACGAAAGCTGCCAGCAACTAGGACCCTGCAAGTCCTTAGAGCCCCAGATGCCACCAGTCATCTGACACCCAGAGCCTGGGCCAATGACTTCGTTTTCCCCATGGAAAATGGCCTCCATTTCTGGCCACTCGCCCTGACCAAGAGGGTGGTGCCCAGCAAGAAATTTGCAAGCTTTGCTGGATTGCTCCAAATCGAAAGCTGCCACTTGTTGTTGTTCTATTTCTCTAGAGTCCCATCATGCTGTTCTCAGATTGCTAAAGTCCATACCTCCTCGGTGTGTTCTTATGGCTGCAGATCTTCACAGCACAGACGCTTTCTTCTGCATGCTGTTCTTTCCCAGTTCAGGGCTCCTTCAAGGCTCTCCCTGAATGGCTACGCCGCCCCCTTTTATCCCAGTTCTCTTCAATGCTCACAGCTGCAGCCCATCAAGGACAACCAGGACCTGTGGGACAGATATTCAAATAGAATCCATTTCCTCTACTCTAGCCAGTAAGTACTACCCTACAAGTCCTCAGAACCCCAAAGGCCACCTTTCATCTGACACCCAGACCCTGGGGAAAGGACTTCTTTTTCCCATGGCAAATGGCCTCCCTTGGCAGCCACTCACCCTGGCAGAAAGTGGGAGCCTAGCTAGAATGATGCAATCGTTGCTGGATTTTTCCAAAAGAAAAGCTGCCAGCAACTAGGGCCCTGGAAGTACTTAGAGCCTCAAACGCCACCTTGAACATATTCCTGAGACCCTGGGGAAAGGACTTCGTTTTTCCCATGGGAAATGGCCTTCATTTGTGGCCACTTGGCCTGGCAGGCAGGGCAGTGCCAAGCCAGGAATCTACAAACTATGCTGGATCCTTCCAGAACGAAAGCTGCCAGCAACTAGGACCCTGCAAGTCCTTAGAGCCCCAGACGCCACCTTTCATCTGACACCCAGAGCCTGGGCCAATGACTTCGTTTTCCCCATGGAAAATGGCCTCCATTTCTGGCCTCTCACCCTGACCAAGAGGGTGGTGCCCAGCAAGAAATTTGCAAGCTTTGCTGGATTGCTCCAAATCGAAAGCTACCACTTGTTGTTGTTCTATTTCTCTAGAGTCCCATCATGCTGTTCTCAGATTGCTAAAGTCCATACCTCCTCGGTGTGTTCTTATGGCTGCAGATCTTCACAGCACAGACGCTTTCTTCTGCATGCTGTTCTTTCCCAGTTCAGGGCTCCTTCAAGGCTCTCCCTGAATGGCTACGCCGCCCCCTTTTATCCCAGTTCTCTTCAATGCTCACAGCTGCAGCCCATCAAGGACAACCAGGACCTGTGGGACAGATATTCAAATAGAATCCATTTCCTCTACTCTAGCCAGTAAGTACTACCCTACAAGTCCTCAGAACCCCAAAGGCCACCTTTCATCTGACACCCAGACCCTGGGGAAAGGACTTCTTTTTCCCATGGCAAATGGCCTCCCTTGGCAGCCACTCACCCTGGCAGAAAGTGGGAGCCTAGCTAGAATGATGCAATCGTTGCTGGATTTTTCCAAAAGAAAAGCTGGCAGCAACTAGGGCCCTGGAAGTACTTAGAGCCTCAAACGCCACCTTGAACATATTCCTGAGACCCTGGGGAAAGGACTTCGTTTTTCCCATGGAAAATGGCCTTCATTTGTGGCCACTCTGCCTGGCAGGCAGGGCAGTGCCAAGCCAGGAATCTACAAACTCTGCTGGATCCTTCCAGAACGAAAGCTGCCAGCAACTAGGACCCTGCAAGTCCTTACAGCCCCAGATGCCACCAGTCATCTGACACCCAGAGCCTGGGCCAATGACTTCGTTTTCCCCATGGAAAATGGCCTCCATTTCTGGCCACTCGCCCTGACCAAGAGGGTGGTGCCCAGCAAGAAATTTGCAAGCTTTGCTGGATTGCTCCAAATCTAAAGCTACCACTTGTTGTTCTTCTATTTCTCTAGAGTCCCATCATGCTGTTCTCAGATTGCTAAAGTCCATACCTCCTCGGTGTGTTCTTATGGCTGCAGATCTTCACAGCACAGACGCTTTCTTCTGCATGCTGTTCTTTCCCAGTTCAGGGCTCCTTCAAGGCTCTCCCTGAATGGCTACGCCGCCCCCTTTTATCCCAGTTCTCTTCAATGCTCACAGCTGCAGCCCATCAAGGACAACCAGGACCTGTGGGACAGATATTCAAATAGAATCCATTTCCTCTACTCTAGCCAGTAAGTACTACCCTACAAGTCCTCAGAACCCCAAAGGCCACCTTTCATCTGACACCCAGACCCTGGGGAAAGGACTTCTTTTTCCCATGGCAAATGGCCTCCCTTGGCAGCCACTCACCCTGGCAGAAAGTGGGAGCCTAGCTAGAATGATGCAATCGTTGCTGGATTTTTCCAAAAGAAAAGCTGGCAGCAACTAGGGCCCTGGAAGTACTTAGAGCCTCAAACGCCACCTTGAACATATTCCTGAGACCCTGGGGAAAGGACTTCGTTTTTCCCATGGAAAATGGCCTTCATTTGTGGCCACTTGGCCTGGCAGGCAGGGCAGTGCCAAGCCAGGAATCTACAAACTCTGCTGGATCCTTCCAGAACGAAAGCTGCCAGCAACTAGGACCCTGCAAGTCCTTAGAGCCCCAGATGCCACCAGTCATCTGACACCCAGAGCCTGGGCCAATGACTTCGTTTTCCCCATGGAAAATGGCCTCCATTTCTGGCCACTCGCCCTGACCAAGAGGGTGGTGCCCAGCAAGAAATTTGCAAGCTTTGCTGGATTGCTCCAAATCGAAAGCTGCCACTTGTTGTTCTTCTATTTCTCTAGAGTCCCATAATGCTGTTCTCAGATTGCTAAAGTCCATACCTCCTCGGTGTGTTCTTATGGCTGCAGATCTTCACAGCACAGACGCTTTCTTCTGCATGCTGTTCTTTCCCAGTTCAGGGCTCCTTCAAGGCTCTCCCTGAATGGCTACGCCGCCCCCTTTTATCCCAGTTCTCTTCAATGCTCACAGCTGCAGCCCATCAAGGACAACCAGGACCTGTGGGGCAAAGCCTCTAGACAGATATTCAAATAGAATCCATTTCCTCTACTCTAGCCAGTAAGTACTACCCTACAAGTCCTCAGAACCCCAAAGGCCACCTTTCATCTGACACCCAGACCCTGGGGAAAGGACTTCTTTTTCCCATGGCAAATGGCCTCCCTTGGCAGCCACTCACCCTGGCAGAAAGTGGGAGCCTAGCTAGAATGATGCAATCGTTGCTGGATTTTTCCAAAAGAAAAGCTGGCAGCAACTAGGGCCCTGGAAGTACTTAGAGCCTCAAACGCCACCTTGAACATATTCCTGAGACCCTGGGGAAAGGACTTCGTTTTTCCCATGGAAAATGGCCTTCATTTGTGGCCACTCTGCCTGGCAGGCAGGGCAGTGCCAAGCCAGGAATCTACAAACTCTGCTGGATCCTTCCAGAACGAAAGCTGCCAGCAACTAGGACCCTGCAAGTCCTTAGAGCCCCAGATGCCACCAGTCATCTGACACCCAGAGCCTGGGCCAATGACTTCGTTTTCCCCATGGAAAATGGCCTCCATTTCTGGCCACTCGCCCTGACCAAGAGGGTGGTGCCCAGCAAGAAATTTGCAAGCTTTGCTGGATTGCTCCAAATCTAAAGCTACCACTTGTTGTTGTTCTATTTCTCTAGAGTCCCATCATGCTGTTCTCAGATTGCTAAAGTCCATACCTCCTCGGTGTGTTCTTATGGCTGCAGATCTTCACAGCACAGACGCTTTCTTCTGCATGCTGTTCTTTCCCAGTTCAGGGCTCCTTCAAGGCTCTCCCTGAATGGCTACGCCGCCCCCTTTTATCCCAGTTCTCTTCAATGCTCACAGCTGCAGCCCATCAAGGACAACCAGGACCTGTGGGACAGATATTCAAATAGAATCCATTTCCTCTACTCTAGCCAGTAAGTACTACCCTACAAGTCCTCAGAACCCCAAAGGCCACCTTTCATCTGACACCCAGACCCTGGGGAAAGGACTTCTTTTTCCCATGGCAAATGGCCTCCCTTGGCAGCCACTCACCCTGGCAGAAAGTGGGAGCCTAGCTAGAATGATGCAATCGTTGCTGGATTTTTCCAAAAGAAAAGCTGCCAGCAACTAGGGCCCTGGAAGTACTTAGAGCCTCAAACGCCACCTTGAACATATTCCTGAGACCCTGGGGAAAGGACTTCGTTTTTCCCATGGGAAATGGCCTTCATTTGTGGCCACTTGGCCTGGCAGGCAGGGCAGTGCCAAGCCAGGAATCTACAAACTATGCTGGATCCTTCCAGAACGAAAGCTGCCAGCAACTAGGACCCTGCAAGTCCTTAGAGCCCCAGACGCCACCTTTCATCTGACACCCAGAGCCTGGGCCAATGACTTCGTTTTCCCCATGGAAAATGGCCTCCATTTCTGGCCTCTCACCCTGACCAAGAGGGTGGTGCCCAGCAAGAAATTTGCAAGCTTTGCTGGATTGCTCCAAATCGAAAGCTACCACTTGTTGTTGTTCTATTTCTCTAGAGTCCCATCATGCTGTTCTCAGATTGCTAAAGTCCATACCTCCTCGGTGTGTTCTTATGGCTGCAGATCTTCACAGCACAGACGCTTTCTTCTGCATGCTGTTCTTTCCCAGTTCAGGGCTCCTTCAAGGCTCTCCCTGAATGGCTACGCCGCCCCCTTTTATCCCAGTTCTCTTCAATGCTCACAGCTGCAGCCCATCAAGGACAACCAGGACCTGTGGGACAGATATTCAAATAGAATCCATTTCCTCTACTCTAGCCAGTAAGTACTACCCTACAAGTCCTCAGAACCCCAAAGGCCACCTTTCATCTGACACCCAGACCCTGGGGAAAGGACTTCTTTTTCCCATGGCAAATGGCCTCCCTTGGCAGCCACTCACCCTGGCAGAAAGTGGGAGCCTAGCTAGAATGATGCAATCGTTGCTGGATTTTTCCAAAAGAAAAGCTGGCAGCAACTAGGGCCCTGGAAGTACTTAGAGCCTCAAACGCCACCTTGAACATATTCCTGAGACCCTGGGGAAAGGACTTCGTTTTTCCCATGGAAAATGGCCTTCATTTGTGGCCACTCTGCCTGGCAGGCAGGGCAGTGCCAAGCCAGGAATCTACAAACTCTGCTGGATCCTTCCAGAACGAAAGCTGCCAGCAACTAGGACCCTGCAAGTCCTTACAGCCCCAGATGCCACCAGTCATCTGACACCCAGAGCCTGGGCCAATGACTTCGTTTTCCCCATGGAAAATGGCCTCCATTTCTGGCCACTCGCCCTGACCAAGAGGGTGGTGCCCAGCAAGAAATTTGCAAGCTTTGCTGGATTGCTCCAAATCTAAAGCTACCACTTGTTGTTCTTCTATTTCTCTAGAGTCCCATCATGCTGTTCTCAGATTGCTAAAGTCCATACCTCCTCGGTGTGTTCTTATGGCTGCAGATCTTCACAGCACAGACGCTTTCTTCTGCATGCTGTTCTTTCCCAGTTCAGGGCTCCTTCAAGGCTCTCCCTGAATGGCTACGCCGCCCCCTTTTATCCCAGTTCTCTTCAATGCTCACAGCTGCAGCCCATCAAGGACAACCAGGACCTGTGGGACAGATATTCAAATAGAATCCATTTCCTCTACTCTAGCCAGTAAGTACTACCCTACAAGTCCTCAGAACCCCAAAGGCCACCTTTCATCTGACACCCAGACCCTGGGGAAAGGACTTCTTTTTCCCATGGCAAATGGCCTCCCTTGGCAGCCACTCACCCTGGCAGAAAGTGGGAGCCTAGCTAGAATGATGCAATCGTTGCTGGATTTTTCCAAAAGAAAAGCTGGCAGCAACTAGGGCCCTGGAAGTACTTAGAGCCTCAAACGCCACCTTGAACATATTCCTGAGACCCTGGGGAAAGGACTTCGTTTTTCCCATGGGAAATGGCCTTCATTTGTGGCCACTTGGCCTGGCAGGCAGGGCAGTGCCAAGCCAGGAATCTACAAACTCTGCTGGATCCTTCCAGAACGAAAGCTGCCAGCAACTAGGACCCTGCAAGTCCTTAGAGCCCCAGATGCCACCAGTCATCTGACACCCAGAGCCTGGGCCAATGACTTCGTTTTCCCCATGGAAAATGGCCTCCATTTCTGGCCACTCGCCCTGACCAAGAGGGTGGTGCCCAGCAAGAAATTTGCAAGCTTTGCTGGATTGCTCCAAATCGAAAGCTGCCACTTGTTGTTCTTCTATTTCTCTAGAGTCCCATAATGCTGTTCTCAGATTGCTAAAGTCCATACCTCCTCGGTGTGTTCTTATGGCTGCAGATCTTCACAGCACAGACGCTTTCTTCTGCATGCTGTTCTTTCCCAGTTCAGGGCTCCTTCAAGGCTCTCCCTGAATGGCTACGCCGCCCCCTTTTATCCCAGTTCTCTTCAATGCTCACAGCTGCAGCCCATCAAGGACAACCAGGACCTGTGGGGCAAAGCCTCTAGACAGATATTCAAATAGAATCCATTTCCTCTACTCTAGCCAGTAAGTAGTACCCTACAAGTCCTCAGAACCCCAAAGGCCACCTTTCATCTGACACCCAGACCCTGGGGAAAGGACTTCTTTTTCCCATGGCAAATGGCCTCCCTTGGCAGCCACTCACCCTGGCAGAAAGTGGGAGCCTAGCTAGAATGATGCAATCGTTGCTGGATTTTTCCAAAAGAAAAGCTGCCAGCAACTAGGGCCCTGGAAGTACTTAGAGCCTCAAACGCCACCTTGAACATATTCCTGAGACCCTGGGGAAAGGACTTCGTTTTTCCCATGGAAAATGGCCTTCATTTGTGGCCACTCTGCCTGGCAGGCAGGGCAGTGCCAAGCCAGGAATCTACAAACTCTGCTGGATCCTTCCAGAACGAAAGCTGCCAGCAACTAGGACCCTGCAAGTCCTTACAGCCCCAGATGCCACCAGTCATCTGACACCCAGAGCCTGGGCCAATGACTTCGTTTTCCCCATGGAAAATGGCCTCCATTTCTGGCCACTCGCCCTGACCAAGAGGGTGGTGCCCAGCAAGAAATTTGCAAGCTTTGCTGGATTGCTCCAAATCTAAAGCTACCACTTGTTGTTGTTCTATTTCTCTAGAGTCCCATCATGCTGTTCTCAGATTGCTAAAGTCCATACCTCCTCGGTGTGTTCTTATGGCTGCAGATCTTCACAGCACAGACGCTTTCTTCTGCATGCTGTTCTTTCCCAGTTCAGGGCTCCTTCAAGGCTCTCCCTGAATGGCTACGCCGCCCCCTTTTATCCCAGTTCTCTTCAATGCTCACAGCTGCAGCCCATCAAGGACAACCAGGACCTGTGGGACAGATATTCAAATAGAATCCATTTCCTCTACTCTAGCCAGTAAGTACTACCCTACAAGTCCTCAGAACCCCAAAGGCCACCTTTCATCTGACACCCAGACCCTGGGGAAAGGACTTCTTTTTCCCATGGCAAATGGCCTCCCTTGGCAGCCACTCACCCTGGCAGAAAGTGGGAGCCTAGCTAGAATGATGCAATCGTTGCTGGATTTTTCCAAAAGAAAAGCTGCCAGCAACTAGGGCCCTGGAAGTACTTAGAGCCTCAAACGCCACCTTGAACATATTACTGAGACCCTGGGGAAAGGACTTCGTTTTTCCCATGGGAAATGGCCTTCATTTGTGGCCACTTGGCCTGGCAGGCAGGGCAGTGCCAAGCCAGGAATCTACAAACTCTGCTGGATCCTTCCAGAACGAAAGCTGCCAGCAACTAGGACCCTGCAAGTCCTTACAGCCCCAGATGCCACCAGTCATCTGACACCCAGAGCCTGGGCCAATGACTTCGTTTTCCCCATGGAAAATGGCCTCCATTTCTGGCCACTCGCCCTGACCAAGAGGGTGGTGCCCAGCAAGAAATTTGCAAGCTTTGCTGGATTGCTCCAAATCGAAAGCTACCACTTGTTGTTGTTCTATTTCTCTAGAGTCCCATCATGCTGTTCTCAGATTGCTAAAGTCCATACCTCCTCGGTGTGTTCTTATGGCTGCAGATCTTCACAGCACAGACGCTTTCTTCTGCATGCTGTTCTTTCCCAGTTCAGGGCTCCTTCAAGGCTCTCCCTGAATGGCTACGCCGCCCCCTTTTATCCCAGTTCTCTTCAATGCTCACAGCTGCAGCCCATCAAGGACAACCAGGACCTGTGGGACAGATATTCAAATAGAATCCATTTCCTCTACTCTAGCCAGTAAGTAGTACCCTACAAGTCCTCAGAACCCCAAAGGCCACCTTTCATCTGACACCCAGACCCTGGGGAAAGGACTTCTTTTTCCCATGGCAAATGGCCTCCCTTGGCAGCCACTCACCCTGGCAGAAAGTGGGAGCCTAGCTAGAATGAT
This sequence comes from Agelaius phoeniceus, assembly GCF_051311805.1. NCBI lineage: Eukaryota > Metazoa > Chordata > Aves > Passeriformes > Icteridae > Agelaius > Agelaius phoeniceus. The sequence continues at coordinate 83,957 of NW_027509888.1, read as the reverse complement.
GCAATCGTTGCTGGATTTTTCCAAAAGAAAAGCTGCCAGCAACTAGGGCCCTGGAAGTACTTAGAGCCTCAAACGCCACCTTGAACATATTCCTGAGACCCTGGGGAAAGGACTTCGTTTTTCCCATGGAAAATGGCCTTCATTTGTGGCCACTCTGCCTGGCAGGCAGGGCAGTGCCAAGCCAGGAATCTACAAACTCTGCTGGATCCTTCCAGAACGAAAGCTGCCAGCAACTAGGACCCTGCAAGTCCTTACAGCCCCAGATGCCACCAGTCATCTGACACCCAGAGCCTGGGCCAATGACTTCGTTTTCCCCATGGAAAATGGCCTCCATTTCTGGCCACTCGCCCTGACCAAGAGGGTGGTGCCCAGCAAGAAATTTGCAAGCTTTGCTGGATTGCTCCAAATCTAAAGCTACCACTTGTTGTTGTTCTATTTCTCTAGAGTCCCATCATGCTGTTCTCAGATTGCTAAAGTCCATACCTCCTCGGTGTGTTCTTATGGCTGCAGATCTTCACAGCACAGACGCTTTCTTCTGCATGCTGTTCTTTCCCAGTTCAGGGCTCCTTCAAGGCTCTCCCTGAATGGCTACGCCGCCCCCTTTTATCCCAGTTCTCTTCAATGCTCACAGCTGCAGCCCATCAAGGACAACCAGGACCTGTGGGACAGATATTCAAATAGAATCCATTTCCTCTACTCTAGCCAGTAAGTACTACCCTACAAGTCCTCAGAACCCCAAAGGCCACCTTTCATCTGACACCCAGACCCTGGGGAAAGGACTTCTTTTTCCCATGGCAAATGGCCTCCCTTGGCAGCCACTCACCCTGGCAGAAAGTGGGAGCCTAGCTAGAATGATGCAATCGTTGCTGGATTTTTCCAAAAGAAAAGCTGCCAGCAACTAGGGCCCTGGAAGTACTTAGAGCCTCAAACGCCACCTTGAACATATTCCTGAGACCCTGGGGAAAGGACTTCGTTTTTCCCATGGGAAATGGCCTTCATTTGTGGCCACTTGGCCTGGCAGGCAGGGCAGTGCCAAGCCAGGAATCTACAAACTATGCTGGATCCTTCCAGAACGAAAGCTGCCAGCAACTAGGACCCTGCAAGTCCTTAGAGCCCCAGACGCCACCTTTCATCTGACACCCAGAGCCTGGGCCAATGACTTCGTTTTCCCCATGGAAAATGGCCTCCATTTCTGGCCTCTCACCCTGACCAAGAGGGTGGTGCCCAGCAAGAAATTTGCAAGCTTTGCTGGATTGCTCCAAATCGAAAGCTACCACTTGTTGTTGTTCTATTTCTCTAGAGTCCCATCATGCTGTTCTCAGATTGCTAAAGTCCATACCTCCTCGGTGTGTTCTTATGGCTGCAGATCTTCACAGCACAGACGCTTTCTTCTGCATGCTGTTCTTTCCCAGTTCAGGGCTCCTTCAAGGCTCTCCCTGAATGGCTACGCCGCCCCCTTTTATCCCAGTTCTCTTCAATGCTCACAGCTGCAGCCCATCAAGGACAACCAGGACCTGTGGGACAGATATTCAAATAGAATCCATTTCCTCTACTCTAGCCAGTAAGTACTACCCTACAAGTCCTCAGAACCCCAAAGGCCACCTTTCATCTGACACCCAGACCCTGGGGAAAGGACTTCTTTTTCCCATGGCAAATGGCCTCCCTTGGCAGCCACTCACCCTGGCAGAAAGTGGGAGCCTAGCTAGAATGATGCAATCGTTGCTGGATTTTTCCAAAAGAAAAGCTGGCAGCAACTAGGGCCCTGGAAGTACTTAGAGCCTCAAACGCCACCTTGAACATATTCCTGAGACCCTGGGGAAAGGACTTCGTTTTTCCCATGGAAAATGGCCTTCATTTGTGGCCACTCTGCCTGGCAGGCAGGGCAGTGCCAAGCCAGGAATCTACAAACTCTGCTGGATCCTTCCAGAACGAAAGCTGCCAGCAACTAGGACCCTGCAAGTCCTTACAGCCCCAGATGCCACCAGTCATCTGACACCCAGAGCCTGGGCCAATGACTTCGTTTTCCCCATGGAAAATGGCCTCCATTTCTGGCCACTCGCCCTGACCAAGAGGGTGGTGCCCAGCAAGAAATTTGCAAGCTTTGCTGGATTGCTCCAAATCTAAAGCTACCACTTGTTGTTCTTCTATTTCTCTAGAGTCCCATCATGCTGTTCTCAGATTGCTAAAGTCCATACCTCCTCGGTGTGTTCTTATGGCTGCAGATCTTCACAGCACAGACGCTTTCTTCTGCATGCTGTTCTTTCCCAGTTCAGGGCTCCTTCAAGGCTCTCCCTGAATGGCTACGCCGCCCCCTTTTATCCCAGTTCTCTTCAATGCTCACAGCTGCAGCCCATCAAGGACAACCAGGACCTGTGGGACAGATATTCAAATAGAATCCATTTCCTCTACTCTAGCCAGTAAGTACTACCCTACAAGTCCTCAGAACCCCAAAGGCCACCTTTCATCTGACACCCAGACCCTGGGGAAAGGACTTCTTTTTCCCATGGCAAATGGCCTCCCTTGGCAGCCACTCACCCTGGCAGAAAGTGGGAGCCTAGCTAGAATGATGCAATCGTTGCTGGATTTTTCCAAAAGAAAAGCTGCCAGCAACTAGGGCCCTGGAAGTACTTAGAGCCTCAAACGCCACCTTGAACATATTCCTGAGACCCTGGGGAAAGGACTTCGTTTTTCCCATGGGAAATGGCCTTCATTTGTGGCCACTTGGCCTGGCAGGCAGGGCAGTGCCAAGCCAGGAATCTACAAACTCTGCTGGATCCTTCCAGAACGAAAGCTGCCAGCAACTAGGACCCTGCAAGTCCTTAGAGCCCCAGATGCCACCAGTCATCTGACACCCAGAGCCTGGGCCAATGACTTCGTTTTCCCCATGGAAAATGGCCTCCATTTCTGGCCACTCGCCCTGACCAAGAGGGTGGTGCCCAGCAAGAAATTTGCAAGCTTTGCTGGATTGCTCCAAATCTAAAGCTGCCACTTGTTGTTCTTCTATTTCTCTAGAGTCCCATAATGCTGTTCTCAGATTGCTAAAGTCCATACCTCCTCGGTGTGTTCTTATGGCTGCAGATCTTCACAGCACAGACGCTTTCTTCTGCATGCTGTTCTTTCCCAGTTCAGGGCTCCTTCAAGGCTCTCCCTGAATGGCTACGCCGCCCCCTTTTATCCCAGTTCTCTTCAATGCTCACAGCTGCAGCCCATCAAGGACAACCAGGACCTGTGGGGCAAAGCCTCTAGACAGATATTCAAATAGAATCCATTTCCTCTACTCTAGCCAGTAAGTAGTACCCTACAAGTCCTCAGAACCCCAAAGGCCACCTTTCATCTGACACCCAGACCCTGGGGAAAGGACTTCTTTTTCCCATGGCAAATGGCCTCCCTTGGCAGCCACTCACCCTGGCAGAAAGTGGGAGCCTAGCTAGAATGATGCAATCGTTGCTGGATTTTTCCAAAAGAAAAGCTGCCAGCAACTAGGGCCCTGGAAGTACTTAGAGCCTCAAACGCCACCTTGAACATATTCCTGAGACCCTGGGGAAAGGACTTCGTTTTTCCCATGGAAAATGGCCTTCATTTGTGGCCACTCTGCCTGGCAGGCAGGGCAGTGCCAAGCCAGGAATCTACAAACTCTGCTGGATCCTTCCAGAACGAAAGCTGCCAGCAACTAGGACCCTGCAAGTCCTTACAGCCCCAGATGCCACCAGTCATCTGACACCCAGAGCCTGGGCCAATGACTTCGTTTTCCCCATGGAAAATGGCCTCCATTTCTGGCCACTCGCCCTGACCAAGAGGGTGGTGCCCAGCAAGAAATTTGCAAGCTTTGCTGGATTGCTCCAAATCTAAAGCTACCACTTGTTGTTGTTCTATTTCTCTAGAGTCCCATCATGCTGTTCTCAGATTGCTAAAGTCCATACCTCCTCGGTGTGTTCTTATGGCTGCAGATCTTCACAGCACAGACGCTTTCTTCTGCATGCTGTTCTTTCCCAGTTCAGGGCTCCTTCAAGGCTCTCCCTGAATGGCTACGCCGCCCCCTTTTATCCCAGTTCTCTTCAATGCTCACAGCTGCAGCCCATCAAGGACAACCAGGACCTGTGGGACAGATATTCAAATAGAATCCATTTCCTCTACTCTAGCCAGTAAGTACTACCCTACAAGTCCTCAGAACCCCAAAGGCCACCTTTCATCTGACACCCAGACCCTGGGGAAAGGACTTCTTTTTCCCATGGCAAATGGCCTCCCTTGGCAGCCACTCACCCTGGCAGAAAGTGGGAGCCTAGCTAGAATGATGCAATCGTTGCTGGATTTTTCCAAAAGAAAAGCTGCCAGCAACTAGGGCCCTGGAAGTACTTAGAGCCTCAAACGCCACCTTGAACATATTACTGAGACCCTGGGGAAAGGACTTCGTTTTTCCCATGGGAAATGGCCTTCATTTGTGGCCACTTGGCCTGGCAGGCAGGGCAGTGCCAAGCCAGGAATCTACAAACTCTGCTGGATCCTTCCAGAACGAAAGCTGCCAGCAACTAGGACCCTGCAAGTCCTTACAGCCCCAGATGCCACCAGTCATCTGACACCCAGAGCCTGGGCCAATGACTTCGTTTTCCCCATGGAAAATGGCCTCCATTTCTGGCCACTCGCCCTGACCAAGAGGGTGGTGCCCAGCAAGAAATTTGCAAGCTTTGCTGGATTGCTCCAAATCGAAAGCTACCACTTGTTGTTGTTCTATTTCTCTAGAGTCCCATCATGCTGTTCTCAGATTGCTAAAGTCCATACCTCCTCGGTGTGTTCTTATGGCTGCAGATCTTCACAGCACAGACGCTTTCTTCTGCATGCTGTTCTTTCCCAGTTCAGGGCTCCTTCAAGGCTCTCCCTGAATGGCTACGCCGCCCCCTTTTATCCCAGTTCTCTTCAATGCTCACAGCTGCAGCCCATCAAGGACAACCAGGACCTGTGGGACAGATATTCAAATAGAATCCATTTCCTCTACTCTAGCCAGTAAGTACTACCCTACAAGTCCTCAGAACCCCAAAGGCCACCTTTCATCTGACACCCAGACCCTGGGGAAAGGACTTCTTTTTCCCATGGCAAATGGCCTCCCTTGGCAGCCACTCACCCTGGCAGAAAGTGGGAGCCTAGCTAGAATGATGCAATCGTTGCTGGATTTTTCCAAAAGAAAAGCTGGCAGCAACTAGGGCCCTGGAAGTACTTAGAGCCTCAAACGCCACCTTGAACATATTACTGAGACCCTGGGGAAAGGACTTCGTTTTTCCCATGGAAAATGGCCTTCATTTGTGGCCACTCTGCCTGGCAGGCAGGGCAGTGCCAAGCCAGGAATCTACAAACTCTGCTGGATCCTTCCAGAACGAAAGCTGCCAGCAACTAGGACCCTGCAAGTCCTTACAGCCCCAGATGCCACCAGTCATCTGACACCCAGAGCCTGGGCCAATGACTTCGTTTTCCCCATGGAAAATGGCCTCCATTTCTGGCCACTCGCCCTGACCAAGAGGGTGGTGCCCAGCAAGAAATTTGCAAGCTTTGCTGGATTGCTCCAAATCGAAAGCTACCACTTGTTGTTGTTCTATTTCTCTAGAGTCCCATCATGCTGTTCTCAGATTGCTAAAGTCCATACCTCCTCGGTGTGTTCTTATGGCTGCAGATCTTCACAGCACAGACGCTTTCTTCTGCATGCTGTTCTTTCCCAGTTCAGGGCTCCTTCAAGGCTCTCCCTGAATGGCTACGCCGCCCCCTTTTATCCCAGTTCTCTTCAATGCTCACAGCTGCAGCCCATCAAGGACAACCAGGACCTGTGGGGCAAAGCCTCTAGACAGATATTCAAATAGAATCCATTTCCTCTACTCTAGCCAGTAAGTAGTACCCTACAAGTCCTCAGAACCCCAAAGGCCACCTTTCATCTGACACCCAGACCCTGGGGAAAGGACTTCTTTTTCCCATGGCAAATGGCCTCCCTTGGCAGCCACTCACCCTGGCAGAAAGTGGGAGCCTAGCTAGAATGATGCAATCGTTGCTGGATTTTTCCAAAAGAAAAGCTGGCAGCAACTAGGGCCCTGGAAGTACTTAGAGCCTCAAACGCCACCTTGAACATATTACTGAGACCCTGGGGAAAGGACTTCGTTTTTCCCATGGAAAATGGCCTTCATTTGTGGCCACTTGGCCTGGCAGGCAGGGCAGTGCCAAGCCAGGAATCTACAAACTCTGCTGGATCCTTCCAGAACGAAAGCTGCCAGCAACTAGGACCCTGCAAGTCCTTAGAGCCCCAGATGCCACCAGTCATCTGACACCCAGAGCCTGGGCCAATGACTTCGTTTTCCCCATGGAAAATGGCCTCCATTTCTGGCCACTCGCCCTGACCAAGAGGGTGGTGCCCAGCAAGAAATTTGCAAGCTTTGCTGGATTGCTCCAAATCGAAAGCTGCCACTTGTTGTTGTTCTATTTCTCTAGAGTCCCATCATGCTGTTCTCAGATTGCTAAAGTCCATACCTCCTCGGTGTGTTCTTATGGCTGCAGATCTTCACAGCACAGACGCTTTCTTCTGCATGCTGTTCTTTCCCAGTTCAGGGCTCCTTCAAGGCTCTCCCTGAATGGCTACGCCGCCCCCTTTTATCCCAGTTCTCTTCAATGCTCACAGCTGCAGCCCATCAAGGACAACCAGGACCTGTGGGACAGATATTCAAATAGAATCCATTTCCTCTACTCTAGCCAGTAAGTACTACCCTACAAGTCCTCAGAACCCCAAAGGCCACCTTTCATCTGACACCCAGACCCTGGGGAAAGGACTTCTTTTTCCCATGGCAAATGGCCTCCCTTGGCAGCCACTCACCCTGGCAGAAAGTGGGAGCCTAGCTAGAATGATGCAATCGTTGCTGGATTTTTCCAAAAGAAAAGCTGGCAGCAACTAGGGCCCTGGAAGTACTTAGAGCCTCAAACGCCACCTTGAACATATTCCTGAGACCCTGGGGAAAGGACTTCGTTTTTCCCATGGGAAATGGCCTTCATTTGTGGCCACTTGGCCTGGCAGGCAGGGCAGTGCCAAGCCAGGAATCTACAAACTATGCTGGATCCTTCCAGAACGAAAGCTGCCAGCAACTAGGACCCTGCAAGTCCTTAGAGCCCCAGACGCCACCTTTCATCTGACACCCAGAGCCTGGGCCAATGACTTCGTTTTCCCCATGGAAAATGGCCTCCATTTCTGGCCTCTCACCCTGACCAAGAGGGTGGTGCCCAGCAAGAAATTTGCAAGCTTTGCTGGATTGCTCCAAATCGAAAGCTACCACTTGTTGTTGTTCTATTTCTCTAGAGTCCCATCATGCTGTTCTCAGATTGCTAAAGTCCATACCTCCTCGGTGTGTTCTTATGGCTGCAGATCTTCACAGCACAGACGCTTTCTTCTGCATGCTGTTCTTTCCCAGTTCAGGGCTCCTTCAAGGCTCTCCCTGAATGGCTACGCCGCCCCCTTTTATCCCAGTTCTCTTCAATGCTCACAGCTGCAGCCCATCAAGGACAACCAGGACCTGTGGGACAGATATTCAAATAGAATCCATTTCCTCTACTCTAGCCAGTAAGTACTACCCTACAAGTCCTCAGAACCCCAAAGGCCACCTTTCATCTGACACCCAGACCCTGGGGAAAGGACTTCTTTTTCCCATGGCAAATGGCCTCCCTTGGCAGCCACTCACCCTGGCAGAAAGTGGGAGCCTAGCTAGAATGATGCAATCGTTGCTGGATTTTTCCAAAAGAAAAGCTGCCAGCAACTAGGGCCCTGGAAGTACTTAGAGCCTCAAACGCCACCTTGAACATATTCCTGAGACCCTGGGGAAAGGACTTCGTTTTTCCCATGGAAAATGGCCTTCATTTGTGGCCACTTGGCCTGGCAGGCAGGGCAGTGCCAAGCCAGGAATCTACAAACTCTGCTGGATCCTTCCAGAACGAAAGCTGCCAGCAACTAGGACCCTGCAAGTCCTTAGAGCCCCAGATGCCACCAGTCATCTGACACCCAGAGCCTGGGCCAATGACTTCGTTTTCCCCATGGAAAATGGCCTCCATTTCTGGCCACTCGCCCTGACCAAGAGGGTGGTGCCCAGCAAGAAATTTGCAAGCTTTGCTGGATTGCTCCAAATCGAAAGCTGCCACTTGTTGTTGTTCTATTTCTCTAGAGTCCCATAATGCTGTTCTCAGATTGCTAAAGTCCATACCTCCTCGGTGTGTTCTTATGGCTGCAGATCTTCACAGCACAGACGCTTTCTTCTGCATGCTGTTCTTTCCCAGTTCAGGGCTCCTTCAAGGCTCTCCCTGAATGGCTACGCCGCCCCCTTTTATCCCAGTTCTCTTCAATGCTCACAGCTGCAGCCCATCAAGGACAACCAGGACCTGTGGGGCAAAGCCTCTAGACAGATATTCAAATAGAATCCATTTCCTCTACTCTAGCCAGTAAGTAGTACCCTACAAGTCCTCAGAACCCCAAAGGCCACCTTTCATCTGACACCCAGACCCTGGGGAAAGGACTTCTTTTTCCCATGGCAAATGGCCTCCCTTGGCAGCCACTCCCCCTGGCAGAAAGTGGGAGCCTAGCTAGAATGATGCAATCGTTGCTGGATTTTTCCAAAAGAAAAGCTGCCAGCAACTAGGGCCCTGGAAGTACTTAGAGCCTCAAACGCCACCTTGAACATATTCCTGAGACCCTGGGGAAAGGACTTCGTTTTTCCCATGGAAAATGGCCTTCATTTGTGGCCACTCTGCCTGGCAGGCAGGGCAGTGCCAAGCCAGGAATCTACAAACTCTGCTGGATCCTTCCAGAACGAAAGCTGCCAGCAACTAGGACCCTGCAAGTCCTTAGAGCCCCAGATGCCACCAGTCATCTGACACCCAGAGCCTGGGCCAATGACTTCGTTTTCCCCATGGAAAATGGCCTCCATTTCTGGCCACTCGCCCTGACCAAGAGGGTGGTGCCCAGCAAGAAATTTGCAAGCTTTGCTGGATTGCTCCAAATCTAAAGCTACCACTTGTTGTTGTTCTATTTCTCTAGAGTCCCATCATGCTGTTCTCAGATTGCTAAAGTCCATACCTCCTCGGTGTGTTCTTATGGCTGCAGATCTTCACAGCACAGACGCTTTCTTCTGCATGCTGTTCTTTCCCAGTTCAGGGCTCCTTCAAGGCTCTCCCTGAATGGCTACGCCGCCCCCTTTTATCCCAGTTCTCTTCAATGCTCACAGCTGCAGCCCATCAAGGACAACCAGGACCTGTGGGACAGATATTCAAATAGAATCCATTTCCTCTACTCTAGCCAGTAAGTACTACCCTACAAGTCCTCAGAACCCCAAAGGCCACCTTTCATCTGACACCCAGACCCTGGGGAAAGGACTTCTTTTTCCCATGGCAAATGGCCTCCCTTGGCAGCCACTCACCCTGGCAGAAAGTGGGAGCCTAGCTAGAATGATGCAATCGTTGCTGGATTTTTCCAAAAGAAAAGCTGCCAGCAACTAGGGCCCTGGAAGTACTTAGAGCCTCAAACGCCACCTTGAACATATTACTGAGACCCTGGGGAAAGGACTTCGTTTTTCCCATGGAAAATGGCCTTCATTTGTGGCCACTTGGCCTGGCAGGCAGGGCAGTGCCAAGCCAGGAATCTACAAACTCTGCTGGATCCTTCCAGAACGAAAGCTGCCAGCAACTAGGACCCTGCAAGTCCTTACAGCCCCAGATGCCACCAGTCATCTGACACCCAGAGCCTGGGCCAATGACTTCGTTTTCCCCATGGAAAATGGCCTCCATTTCTGGCCACTCGCCCTGACCAAGAGGGTGGTGCCCAGCAAGAAATTTGCAAGCTTTGCTGGATTGCTCCAAATCGAAAGCTACCACTTGTTGTTGTTCTATTTCTCTAGAGTCCCATCATGCTGTTCTCAGATTGCTAAAGTCCATACCTCCTCGGTGTGTTCTTATGGCTGCAGATCTTCACAGCACAGACGCTTTCTTCTGCATGCTGTTCTTTCCCAGTTCAGGGCTCCTTCAAGGCTCTCCCTGAATGGCTACGCCGCCCCCTTTTATCCCAGTTCTCTTCAATGCTCACAGCTGCAGCCCATCAAGGACAACCAGGACCTGTGGGACAGATATTCAAATAGAATCCATTTCCTCTACTCTAGCCAGTAAGTACTACCCTACAAGTCCTCAGAACCCCAAAGGCCACCTTTCATCTGACACCCAGACCCTGGGGAAAGGACTTCTTTTTCCCATGGCAAATGGCCTCCCTTGGCAGCCACTCACCCTGGCAGAAAGTGGGAGCCTAGCTAGAATGATGCAATCGTTGCTGGATTTTTCCAAAAGAAAAGCTGCCAGCAACTAGGGCCCTGGAAGTACTTAGAGCCTCAAACGCCACCTTGAACATATTCCTGAGACCCTGGGGAAAGGACTTCGTTTTTCCCATGGAAAATGGCCTTCATTTGTGGCCACTTGGCCTGGCAGGCAGGGCAGTGCCAAGCCAGGAATCTACAAACTCTGCTGGATCCTTCCAGAACGAAAGCTGCCAGCAACTAGGACCCTGCAAGTCCTTACAGCCCCAGATGCCACCAGTCATCTGACACCCAGAGCCTGGGCCAATGACTTCGTTTTCCCCATGGAAAATGGCCTCCATTTCTGGCCACTCGCCCTGACCAAGAGGGTGGTGCCCAGCAAGAAATTTGCAAGCTTTGCTGGATTGCTCCAAATCGAAAGCTGCCACTTGTTGTTGTTCTATTTCTCTAGAGTCCCATAATGCTGTTCTCAGATTGCTAAAGTCCATACCTCCTCGGTGTGTTCTTATGGCTGCAGATCTTCACAGCACAGACGCTTTCTTCTGCATGCTGTTCTTTCCCAGTTCAGGGCTCCTTCAAGGCTCTCCCTGAATGGCTACGCCGCCCCCTTTTATCCCAGTTCTCTTCAATGCTCACAGCTGCAGCCCATCAAGGACAACCAGGACCTGTGGGGCAAAGCCTCTAGACAGATATTCAAATAGAATCCATTTCCTCTACTCTAGCCAGTAAGTACTACCCTACAAGTCCTCAGAACCCCAAAGGCCACCTTTCATCTGACACCCAGACCCTGGGGAAAGGACTTCTTTTTCCCATGGCAAATGGCCTCCCTTGGCAGCCACTCACCCTGGCAGAAAGTGGGAGCCTAGCTAGAATGATGCAATCGTTGCTGGATTTTTCCAAAAGAAAAGCTGGCAGCAACTAGGGCCCTGGAAGTACTTAGAGCCTCAAACGCCACCTTGAACATATTACTGAGACCCTGGGGAAAGGACTTCGTTTTTCCCATGGGAAATGGCCTTCATTTGTGGCCACTTGGCCTGGCAGGCAGGGCAGTGCCAAGCCAGGAATCTACAAACTCTGCTGGATCCTTCCAGAACGAAAGCTGCCAGCAACTAGGACCCTGCAAGTCCTTACAGCCCCAGATGCCACCAGTCATCTGACACCCAGAGCCTGGGCCAATGACTTCGTTTTCCCCATGGAAAATGGCCTCCATTTCTGGCCACTCGCCCTGACCAAGAGGGTGGTGCCCAGCAAGAAATTTGCAAGCTTTGCTGGATTGCTCCAAATCGAAAGCTACCACTTGTTGTTGTTCTATTTCTCTAGAGTCCCATCATGCTGTTCTCAGATTGCTAAAGTCCATACCTCCTCGGTGTGTTCTTATGGCTGCAGATCTTCACAGCACAGACGCTTTCTTCTGCATGCTGTTCTTTCCCAGTTCAGGGCTCCTTCAAGGCTCTCCCTGAATGGCTACGCCGCCCCCTTTTATCCCAGTTCTCTTCAATGCTCACAGCTGCAGCCCATCAAGGACAACCAGGACCTGTGGGACAGATATTCAAATAGAATCCATTTCCTCTACTCTAGCCAGTAAGTACTACCCTACAAGTCCTCAGAACCCCAAAGGCCACCTTTCATCTGACACCCAGACCCTGGGGAAAGGACTTCTTTTTCCCATGGCAAATGGCCTCCCTTGGCAGCCACTCACCCTGGCAGAAAGTGGGAGCCTAGCTAGAATGATGCAATCGTTGCTGGATTTTTCCAAAAGAAAAGCTGGCAGCAACTAGGGCCCTGGAAGTACTTAGAGCCTCAAACGCCACCTTGAACATATTACTGAGACCCTGGGGAAAGGACTTCGTTTTTCCCATGGAAAATGGCCTTCATTTGTGGCCACTCTGCCTGGCAGGCAGGGCAGTGCCAAGCCAGGAATCTACAAACTCTGCTGGATCCTTCCAGAACGAAAGCTGCCAGCAACTAGGACCCTGCAAGTCCTTACAGCCCCAGATGCCACCAGTCATCTGACACCCAGAGCCTGGGCCAATGACTTCGTTTTCCCCATGGAAAATGGCCTCCATTTCTGGCCACTCGCCCTGACCAAGAGGGTGGTGCCCAGCAAGAAATTTGCAAGCTTTGCTGGATTGCTCCAAATCGAAAGCTATCACTTGTTGTTGTTCTATTTCTCTAGAGTCCCATCATGCTGTTCTCAGATTGCTAAAGTCCATACCTCCTCGGTGTGTTCTTATGGCTGCAGATCTTCACAGCACAGACGCTTTCTTCTGCATGCTGTTCTTTCCCAGTTCAGGGCTCCTTCAAGGCTCTCCCTGAATGGCTACGCCGCCCCCTTTTATCCCAGTTCTCTTCAATGCTCACAGCTGCAGCCCATCAAGGACAACCAGGACCTGTGGGGCAAAGCCTCTAGACAGATATTCAAATAGAATCCATTTCCTCTACTCTAGCCAGTAAGTAGTACCCTACAAGTCCTCAGAACCCCAAAGGCCACCTTTCATCTGACACCCAGACCCTGGGGAAAGGACTTCTTTTTCCCATGGCAAATGGCCTCCCTTGGCAGCCACTCACCCTGGCAGAAAGTGGGAGCCTAGCTAGAATGATGCAATCGTTGCTGGATTTTTCCAAAAGAAAAGCTGGCAGCAACTAGGGCCCTGGAAGTACTTAGAGCCTCAAACGCCACCTTGAACATATTCCTGAGACCCTGGGGAAAGGACTTCGTTTTTCCCATGGGAAATGGCCTTCATTTGTGGCCACTTGGCCTGGCAGGCAGGGCAGTGCCAAGCCAGGAATCTACAAACTCTGCTGGATCCTTCCAGAACGAAAGCTGCCAGCAACTAGGACCCTGCAAGTCCTTACAGCCCCAGATGCCACCAGTCATCTGACACCCAGAGCCTGGGCCAATGACTTCGTTTTCCCCATGGAAAATGGCCTCCATTTCTGGCCACTCGCCCTGACCAAGAGGGTGGTGCCCAGCAAGAAATTTGCAAGCTTTGCTGGATTGCTCCAAATCGAAAGCTGCCACTTGTTGTTGTTCTATTTCTCTAGAGTCCCATAATGCTGTTCTCAGATTGCTAAAGTCCATACCTCCTCGGTGTGTTCTTATGGCTGCAGATCTTCACAGCACAGACGCTTTCTTCTGCATGCTGTTCTTTCCCAGTTCAGGGCTCCTTCAAGGCTCTCCCTGAATGGCTACGCCGCCCCCTTTTATCCCAGTTCTCTTCAATGCTCACAGCTGCAGCCCATCAAGGACAACCAGGACCTGTGGGGCAAAGCCTCTAGACAGATATTCAAATAGAATCCATTTCCTCTACTCTAGCCAGTAAGTACTACCCTACAAGTCCTCAGAACCCCAAAGGCCACCTTTCATCTGACACCCAGACCCTGGGGAAAGGACTTCTTTTTCCCATGGCAAATGGCCTCCCTTGGCAGCCACTCACCCTGGCAGAAAGTGGGAGCCTAGCTAGAATGATGCAATCGTTGCTGGATTTTTCCAAAAGAAAAGCTGGCAGCAACTAGGGCCCTGGAAGTACTTAGAGCCTCAAACGCCACCTTGAACATATTACTGAGACCCTGGGGAAAGGACTTCGTTTTTCCCATGGGAAATGGCCTTCATTTGTGGCCACTTGGCCTGGCAGGCAGGGCAGTGCCAAGCCAGGAATCTACAAACTCTGCTGGATCCTTCCAGAACGAAAGCTGCCAGCAACTAGGACCCTGCAAGTCCTTACAGCCCCAGATGCCACCAGTCATCTGACACCCAGAGCCTGGGCCAATGACTTCGTTTTCCCCATGGAAAATGGCCTCCATTTCTGGCCACTCGCCCTGACCAAGAGGGTGGTGCCCAGCAAGAAATTTGCAAGCTTTGCTGGATTGCTCCAAATCGAAAGCTACCACTTGTTGTTGTTCTATTTCTCTAGAGTCCCATCATGCTGTTCTCAGATTGCTAAAGTCCATACCTCCTCGGTGTGTTCTTATGGCTGCAGATCTTCACAGCACAGACGCTTTCTTCTGCATGCTGTTCTTTCCCAGTTCAGGGCTCCTTCAAGGCTCTCCCTGAATGGCTACGCCGCCCCCTTTTATCCCAGTTCTCTTCAATGCTCACAGCTGCAGCCCATCAAGGACAACCAGGACCTGTGGGACAGATATTCAAATAGAATCCATTTCCTCTACTCTAGCCAGTAAGTACTACCCTACAAGTCCTCAGAACCCCAAAGGCCACCTTTCATCTGACACCCAGACCCTGGGGAAAGGACTTCTTTTTCCCATGGCAAATGGCCTCCCTTGGCAGCCACTCACCCTGGCAGAAAGTGGGAGCCTAGCTAGAATGATGCAATCGTTGCTGGATTTTTCCAAAAGAAAAGCTGGCAGCAACTAGGGCCCTGGAAGTACTTAGAGCCTCAAACGCCACCTTGAACATATTACTGAGACCCTGGGGAAAGGACTTCGTTTTTCCCATGGAAAATGGCCTTCATTTGTGGCCACTCTGCCTGGCAGGCAGGGCAGTGCCAAGCCAGGAATCTACAAACTCTGCTGGATCCTTCCAGAACGAAAGCTGCCAGCAACTAGGACCCTGCAAGTCCTTACAGCCCCAGATGCCACCAGTCATCTGACACCCAGAGCCTGGGCCAATGACTTCGTTTTCCCCATGGAAAATGGCCTCCATTTCTGGCCACTCGCCCTGACCAAGAGGGTGGTGCCCAGCAAGAAATTTGCAAGCTTTGCTGGATTGCTCCAAATCGAAAGCTATCACTTGTTGTTGTTCTATTTCTCTAGAGTCCCATCATGCTGTTCTCAGATTGCTAAAGTCCATACCTCCTCGGTGTGTTCTTATGGCTGCAGATCTTCACAGCACAGACGCTTTCTTCTGCATGCTGTTCTTTCCCAGTTCAGGGCTCCTTCAAGGCTCTCCCTGAATGGCTACGCCGCCCCCTTTTATCCCAGTTCTCTTCAATGCTCACAGCTGCAGCCCATCAAGGACAACCAGGACCTGTGGGGCAAAGCCTCTAGACAGATATTCAAATAGAATCCATTTCCTCTACTCTAGCCAGTAAGTAGTACCCTACAAGTCCTCAGAACCCCAAAGGCCACCTTTCATCTGACACCCAGACCCTGGGGAAAGGACTTCTTTTTCCCATGGCAAATGGCCTCCCTTGGCAGCCACTCACCCTGGCAGAAAGTGGGAGCCTAGCTAGAATGATGCAATCGTTGCTGGATTTTTCCAAAAGAAAAGCTGGCAGCAACTAGGGCCCTGGAAGTACTTAGAGCCTCAAACGCCACCTTGAACATATTCCTGAGACCCTGGGGAAAGGACTTCGTTTTTCCCATGGGAAATGGCCTTCATTTGTGGCCACTTGGCCTGGCAGGCAGGGCAGTGCCAAGCCAGGAATCTACAAACTATGCTGGATCCTTCCAGAACGAAAGCTGCCAGCAACTAGGACCCTGCAAGTCCTTAGAGCCCCAGACGCCACCTTTCATCTGACACCCAGAGCCTGGGCCAATGACTTCGTTTTCCCCATGGAAAATGGCCTCCATTTCTGGCCTCTCACCCTGACCAAGAGGGTGGTGCCCAGCAAGAAATTTGCAAGCTTTGCTGGATTGCTCCAAATCGAAAGCTACCACTTGTTGTTGTTCTATTTCTCTAGAGTCCCATCATGCTGTTCTCAGATTGCTAAAGTCCATACCTCCTCGGTGTGTTCTTATGGCTGCAGATCTTCACAGCACAGACGCTTTCTTCTGCATGCTGTTCTTTCCCAGTTCAGGGCTCCTTCAAGGCTCTCCCTGAATGGCTACGCCGCCCCCTTTTATCCCAGTTCTCTTCAATGCTCACAGCTGCAGCCCATCAAGGACAACCAGGACCTGTGGGACAGATATTCAAATAGAATCCATTTCCTCTACTCTAGCCAGTAAGTACTACCCTACAAGTCCTCAGAACCCCAAAGGCCACCTTTCATCTGACACCCAGACCCTGGGGAAAGGACTTCTTTTTCCCATGGCAAATGGCCTCCCTTGGCAGCCACTCACCCTGGCAGAAAGTGGGAGCCTAGCTAGAATGATGCAATCGTTGCTGGATTTTTCCAAAAGAAAAGCTGGCAGCAACTAGGGCCCTGGAAGTACTTAGAGCCTCAAACGCCACCTTGAACATATTCCTGAGACCCTGGGGAAAGGACTTCGTTTTTCCCATGGAAAATGGCCTTCATTTGTGGCCACTCTGCCTGGCAGGCAGGGCAGTGCCAAGCCAGGAATCTACAAACTCTGCTGGATCCTTCCAGAACGAAAGCTGCCAGCAACTAGGACCCTGCAAGTCCTTACAGCCCCAGATGCCACCAGTCATCTGACACCCAGAGCCTGGGCCAATGACTTCGTTTTCCCCATGGAAAATGGCCTCCATTTCTGGCCACTCGCCCTGACCAAGAGGGTGGTGCCCAGCAAGAAATTTGCAAGCTTTGCTGGATTGCTCCAAATCTAAAGCTACCACTTGTTGTTCTTCTATTTCTCTAGAGTCCCATCATGCTGTTCTCAGATTGCTAAAGTCCATACCTCCTCGGTGTGTTCTTATGGCTGCAGATCTTCACAGCACAGACGCTTTCTTCTGCATGCTGTTCTTTCCCAGTTCAGGGCTCCTTCAAGGCTCTCCCTGAATGGCTACGCCGCCCCCTTTTATCCCAGTTCTCTTCAATGCTCACAGCTGCAGCCCATCAAGGACAACCAGGACCTGTGGGACAGATATTCAAATAGAATCCATTTCCTCTACTCTAGCCAGTAAGTACTACCCTACAAGTCCTCAGAACCCCAAAGGCCACCTTTCATCTGACACCCAGACCCTGGGGAAAGGACTTCTTTTTCCCATGGCAAATGGCCTCCCTTGGCAGCCACTCACCCTGGCAGAAAGTGGGAGCCTAGCTAGAATGATGCAATCGTTGCTGGATTTTTCCAAAAGAAAAGCTGGCAGCAACTAGGGCCCTGGAAGTACTTAGAGCCTCAAACGCCACCTTGAACATATTACTGAGACCCTGGGGAAAGGACTTCGTTTTTCCCATGGAAAATGGCCTTCATTTGTGGCCACTTGGCCTGGCAGGCAGGGCAGTGCCAAGCCAGGAATCTACAAACTCTGCTGGATCCTTCCAGAACGAAAGCTGCCAGCAACTAGGACCCTGCAAGTCCTTAGAGCCCCAGATGCCACCAGTCATCTGACACCCAGAGCCTGGGCCAATGACTTCGTTTTCCCCATGGAAAATGGCCTCCATTTCTGGCCACTCGCCCTGACCAAGAGGGTGGTGCCCAGCAAGAAATTTGCAAGCTTTGCTGGATTGCTCCAAATCGAAAGCTGCCACTTGTTGTTGTTCTATTTCTCTAGAGTCCCATCATGCTGTTCTCAGATTGCTAAAGTCCATACCTCCTCGGTGTGTTCTTATGGCTGCAGATCTTCACAGCACAGACGCTTTCTTCTGCATGCTGTTCTTTCCCAGTTCAGGGCTCCTTCAAGGCTCTCCCTGAATGGCTACGCCGCCCCCTTTTATCCCAGTTCTCTTCAATGCTCACAGCTGCAGCCCATCAAGGACAACCAGGACCTGTGGGGCAAAGCCTCTAGACAGATATTCAAATAGAATCCATTTCCTCTACTCTAGCCAGTAAGTACTACCCTACAAGTCCTCAGAACCCCAAAGGCCACCTTTCATCTGACACCCAGACCCTGGGGAAAGGACTTCTTTTTCCCATGGCAAATGGCCTCCCTTGGCAGCCACTCACCCTGGCAGAAAGTGGGAGCCTAGCTAGAATGATGCAATCGTTGCTGGATTTTTCCAAAAGAAAAGCTGCCAGCAACTAGGGCCCTGGAAGTACTTAGAGCCTCAAACGCCACCTTGAACATATTACTGAGACCCTGGGGAAAGGACTTCGTTTTTCCCATGGGAAATGGCCTTCATTTGTGGCCACTTGGCCTGGCAGGCAGGGCAGTGCCAAGCCAGGAATCTACAAACTCTGCTGGATCCTTCCAGAACGAAAGCTGCCAGCAACTAGGACCCTGCAAGTCCTTACAGCCCCAGATGCCACCAGTCATCTGACACCCAGAGCCTGGGCCAATGACTTCGTTTTCCCCATGGAAAATGGCCTCCATTTCTGGCCACTCGCCCTGACCAAGAGGGTGGTGCCCAGCAAGAAATTTGCAAGCTTTGCTGGATTGCTCCAAATCGAAAGCTACCACTTGTTGTTGTTCTATTTCTCTAGAGTCCCATCATGCTGTTCTCAGATTGCTAAAGTCCATACCTCCTCGGTGTGTTCTTATGGCTGCAGATCTTCACAGCACAGACGCTTTCTTCTGCATGCTGTTCTTTCCCAGTTCAGGGCTCCTTCAAGGCTCTCCCTGAATGGCTACGCCGCCCCCTTTTATCCCAGTTCTCTTCAATGCTCACAGCTGCAGCCCATCAAGGACAACCAGGACCTGTGGGACAGATATTCAAATAGAATCCATTTCCTCTACTCTAGCCAGTAAGTACTACCCTACAAGTCCTCAGAACCCCAAAGGCCACCTTTCATCTGACACCCAGACCCTGGGGAAAGGACTTCTTTTTCCCATGGCAAATGGCCTCCCTTGGCAGCCACTCACCCTGGCAGAAAGTGGGAGCCTAGCTAGAATGATGCAATCGTTGCTGGATTTTTCCAAAAGAAAAGCTGGCAGCAACTAGGGCCCTGGAAGTACTTAGAGCCTCAAACGCCACCTTGAACATATTACTGAGACCCTGGGGAAAGGACTTCGTTTTTCCCATGGAAAATGGCCTTCATTTGTGGCCACTCTGCCTGGCAGGCAGGGCAGTGCCAAGCCAGGAATCTACAAACTCTGCTGGATCCTTCCAGAACGAAAGCTGCCAGCAACTAGGACCCTGCAAGTCCTTACAGCCCCAGATGCCACCAGTCATCTGACACCCAGAGCCTGGGCCAATGACTTCGTTTTCCCCATGGAAAATGGCCTCCATTTCTGGCCACTCGCCCTGACCAAGAGGGTGGTGCCCAGCAAGAAATTTGCAAGCTTTGCTGGATTGCTCCAAATCGAAAGCTATCACTTGTTGTTGTTCTATTTCTCTAGAGTCCCATCATGCTGTTCTCAGATTGCTAAAGTCCATACCTCCTCGGTGTGTTCTTATGGCTGCAGATCTTCACAGCACAGACGCTTTCTTCTGCATGCTGTTCTTTCCCAGTTCAGGGCTCCTTCAAGGCTCTCCCTGAATGGCTACGCCGCCCCCTTTTATCCCAGTTCTCTTCAATGCTCACAGCTGCAGCCCATCAAGGACAACCAGGACCTGTGGGGCAAAGCCTCTAGACAGATATTCAAATAGAATCCATTTCCTCTACTCTAGCCAGTAAGTACTACCCTACAAGTCCTCAGAACCCCAAAGGCCACCTTTCATCTGACACCCAGACCCTGGGGAAAGGACTTCTTTTTCCCATGGCAAATGGCCTCCCTTGGCAGCCACTCACCCTGGCAGAAAGTGGGAGCCTAGCTAGAATGATGCAATCGTTGCTGGATTTTTCCAAAAGAAAAGCTGCCAGCAACTAGGGCCCTGGAAGTACTTAGAGCCTCAAACGCCACCTTGAACATATTCCTGAGACCCTGGGGAAAGGACTTCGTTTTTCCCATGGGAAATGGCCTTCATTTGTGGCCACTTGGCCTGGCAGGCAGGGCAGTGCCAAGCCAGGAATCTACAAACTATGCTGGATCCTTCCAGAACGAAAGCTGCCAGCAACTAGGACCCTGCAAGTCCTTAGAGCCCCAGACGCCACCTTTCATCTGACACCCAGAGCCTGGGCCAATGACTTCGTTTTCCCCATGGAAAATGGCCTCCATTTCTGGCCTCTCACCCTGACCAAGAGGGTGGTGCCCAGCAAGAAATTTGCAAGCTTTGCTGGATTGCTCCAAATCGAAAGCTACCACTTGTTGTTGTTCTATTTCTCTAGAGTCCCATCATGCTGTTCTCAGATTGCTAAAGTCCATACCTCCTCGGTGTGTTCTTATGGCTGCAGATCTTCACAGCACAGACGCTTTCTTCTGCATGCTGTTCTTTCCCAGTTCAGGGCTCCTTCAAGGCTCTCCCTGAATGGCTACGCCGCCCCCTTTTATCCCAGTTCTCTTCAATGCTCACAGCTGCAGCCCATCAAGGACAACCAGGACCTGTGGGGCAAAGCCTCTAGACAGATATTCAAATAGAATCCATTTCCTCTACTCTAGCCAGTAAGTAGTACCCTACAAGTCCTCAGAACCCCAAAGGCCACCTTTCATCTGACACCCAGACCCTGG
This sequence comes from Agelaius phoeniceus, assembly GCF_051311805.1. Lineage (NCBI taxonomy): Eukaryota > Metazoa > Chordata > Aves > Passeriformes > Icteridae > Agelaius > Agelaius phoeniceus. The sequence goes on along the minus strand of NW_027509888.1, from coordinate 63,368 downwards.
GGAAAGGACTTCTTTTTCCCATGGCAAATGGCCTCCCTTGGCAGCCACTCACCCTGGCAGAAAGTGGGAGCCTAGCTAGAATGATGCAATCGTTGCTGGATTTTTCCAAAAGAAAAGCTGGCAGCAACTAGGGCCCTGGAAGTACTTAGAGCCTCAAACGCCACCTTGAACATATTACTGAGACCCTGGGGAAAGGACTTCGTTTTTCCCATGGAAAATGGCCTTCATTTGTGGCCACTTGGCCTGGCAGGCAGGGCAGTGCCAAGCCAGGAATCTACAAACTCTGCTGGATCCTTCCAGAACGAAAGCTGCCAGCAACTAGGACCCTGCAAGTCCTTAGAGCCCCAGATGCCACCAGTCATCTGACACCCAGAGCCTGGGCCAATGACTTCGTTTTCCCCATGGAAAATGGCCTCCATTTCTGGCCACTCGCCCTGACCAAGAGGGTGGTGCCCAGCAAGAAATTTGCAAGCTTTGCTGGATTGCTCCAAATCGAAAGCTGCCACTTGTTGTTGTTCTATTTCTCTAGAGTCCCATCATGCTGTTCTCAGATTGCTAAAGTCCATACCTCCTCGGTGTGTTCTTATGGCTGCAGATCTTCACAGCACAGACGCTTTCTTCTGCATGCTGTTCTTTCCCAGTTCAGGGCTCCTTCAAGGCTCTCCCTGAATGGCTACGCCGCCCCCTTTTATCCCAGTTCTCTTCAATGCTCACAGCTGCAGCCCATCAAGGACAACCAGGACCTGTGGGACAGATATTCAAATAGAATCCATTTCCTCTACTCTAGCCAGTAAGTACTACCCTACAAGTCCTCAGAACCCCAAAGGCCACCTTTCATCTGACACCCAGACCCTGGGGAAAGGACTTCTTTTTCCCATGGCAAATGGCCTCCCTTGGCAGCCACTCACCCTGGCAGAAAGTGGGAGCCTAGCTAGAATGATGCAATCGTTGCTGGATTTTTCCAAAAGAAAAGCTGGCAGCAACTAGGGCCCTGGAAGTACTTAGAGCCTCAAACGCCACCTTGAACATATTCCTGAGACCCTGGGGAAAGGACTTCGTTTTTCCCATGGGAAATGGCCTTCATTTGTGGCCACTTGGCCTGGCAGGCAGGGCAGTGCCAAGCCAGGAATCTACAAACTATGCTGGATCCTTCCAGAACGAAAGCTGCCAGCAACTAGGACCCTGCAAGTCCTTAGAGCCCCAGACGCCACCTTTCATCTGACACCCAGAGCCTGGGCCAATGACTTCGTTTTCCCCATGGAAAATGGCCTCCATTTCTGGCCTCTCACCCTGACCAAGAGGGTGGTGCCCAGCAAGAAATTTGCAAGCTTTGCTGGATTGCTCCAAATCTAAAGCTACCACTTGTTGTTCTTCTATTTCTCTAGAGTCCCATCATGCTGTTCTCAGATTGCTAAAGTCCATACCTCCTCGGTGTGTTCTTATGGCTGCAGATCTTCACAGCACAGACGCTTTCTTCTGCATGCTGTTCTTTCCCAGTTCAGGGCTCCTTCAAGGCTCTCCCTGAATGGCTACGCCGCCCCCTTTTATCCCAGTTCTCTTCAATGCTCACAGCTGCAGCCCATCAAGGACAACCAGGACCTGTGGGACAGATATTCAAATAGAATCCATTTCCTCTACTCTAGCCAGTAAGTACTACCCTACAAGTCCTCAGAACCCCAAAGGCCACCTTTCATCTGACACCCAGACCCTGGGGAAAGGACTTCTTTTTCCCATGGCAAATGGCCTCCCTTGGCAGCCACTCACCCTGGCAGAAAGTGGGAGCCTAGCTAGAATGATGCAATCGTTGCTGGATTTTTCCAAAAGAAAAGCTGCCAGCAACTAGGGCCCTGGAAGTACTTAGAGCCTCAAACGCCACCTTGAACATATTCCTGAGACCCTGGGGAAAGGACTTCGTTTTTCCCATGGAAAATGGCCTTCATTTGTGGCCACTTGGCCTGGCAGGCAGGGCAGTGCCAAGCCAGGAATCTACAAACTCTGCTGGATCCTTCCAGAACGAAAGCTGCCAGCAACTAGGACCCTGCAAGTCCTTAGAGCCCCAGATGCCACCAGTCATCTGACACCCAGAGCCTGGGCCAATGACTTCGTTTTCCCCATGGAAAATGGCCTCCATTTCTGGCCACTCGCCCTGACCAAGAGGGTGGTGCCCAGCAAGAAATTTGCAAGCTTTGCTGGATTGCTCCAAATCGAAAGCTGCCACTTGTTGTTCTTCTATTTCTCTAGAGTCCCATAATGCTGTTCTCAGATTGCTAAAGTCCATACCTCCTCGGTGTGTTCTTATGGCTGCAGATCTTCACAGCACAGACGCTTTCTTCTGCATGCTGTTCTTTCCCAGTTCAGGGCTCCTTCAAGGCTCTCCCTGAATGGCTACGCCGCCCCCTTTTATCCCAGTTCTCTTCAATGCTCACAGCTGCAGCCCATCAAGGACAACCAGGACCTGTGGGGCAAAGCCTCTAGACAGATATTCAAATAGAATCCATTTCCTCTACTCTAGCCAGTAAGTACTACCCTACAAGTCCTCAGAACCCCAAAGGCCACCTTTCATCTGACACCCAGACCCTGGGGAAAGGACTTCTTTTTCCCATGGCAAATGGCCTCCCTTGGCAGCCACTCACCCTGGCAGAAAGTGGGAGCCTAGCTAGAATGATGCAATCGTTGCTGGATTTTTCCAAAAGAAAAGCTGCCAGCAACTAGGGCCCTGGAAGTACTTAGAGCCTCAAACGCCACCTTGAACATATTCCTGAGACCCTGGGGAAAGGACTTCGTTTTTCCCATGGAAAATGGCCTTCATTTGTGGCCACTCTGCCTGGCAGGCAGGGCAGTGCCAAGCCAGGAATCTACAAACTCTGCTGGATCCTTCCAGAACGAAAGCTGCCAGCAACTAGGACCCTGCAAGTCCTTACAGCCCCAGATGCCACCAGTCATCTGACACCCAGAGCCTGGGCCAATGACTTCGTTTTCCCCATGGAAAATGGCCTCCATTTCTGGCCACTCGCCCTGACCAAGAGGGTGGTGCCCAGCAAGAAATTTGCAAGCTTTGCTGGATTGCTCCAAATCTAAAGCTACCACTTGTTGTTGTTCTATTTCTCTAGAGTCCCATCATGCTGTTCTCAGATTGCTAAAGTCCATACCTCCTCGGTGTGTTCTTATGGCTGCAGATCTTCACAGCACAGACGCTTTCTTCTGCATGCTGTTCTTTCCCAGTTCAGGGCTCCTTCAAGGCTCTCCCTGAATGGCTACGCCGCCCCCTTTTATCCCAGTTCTCTTCAATGCTCACAGCTGCAGCCCATCAAGGACAACCAGGACCTGTGGGACAGATATTCAAATAGAATCCATTTCCTCTACTCTAGCCAGTAAGTACTACCCTACAAGTCCTCAGAACCCCAAAGGCCACCTTTCATCTGACACCCAGACCCTGGGGAAAGGACTTCTTTTTCCCATGGCAAATGGCCTCCCTTGGCAGCCACTCACCCTGGCAGAAAGTGGGAGCCTAGCTAGAATGATGCAATCGTTGCTGGATTTTTCCAAAAGAAAAGCTGCCAGCAACTAGGGCCCTGGAAGTACTTAGAGCCTCAAACGCCACCTTGAACATATTACTGAGACCCTGGGGAAAGGACTTCGTTTTTCCCATGGGAAATGGCCTTCATTTGTGGCCACTTGGCCTGGCAGGCAGGGCAGTGCCAAGCCAGGAATCTACAAACTCTGCTGGATCCTTCCAGAACGAAAGCTGCCAGCAACTAGGACCCTGCAAGTCCTTACAGCCCCAGATGCCACCAGTCATCTGACACCCAGAGCCTGGGCCAATGACTTCGTTTTCCCCATGGAAAATGGCCTCCATTTCTGGCCACTCGCCCTGACCAAGAGGGTGGTGCCCAGCAAGAAATTTGCAAGCTTTGCTGGATTGCTCCAAATCGAAAGCTGCCACTTGTTGTTGTTCTATTTCTCTAGAGTCCCATCATGCTGTTCTCAGATTGCTAAAGTCCATACCTCCTCGGTGTGTTCTTATGGCTGCAGATCTTCACAGCACAGACGCTTTCTTCTGCATGCTGTTCTTTCCCAGTTCAGGGCTCCTTCAAGGCTCTCCCTGAATGGCTACGCCGCCCCCTTTTATCCCAGTTCTCTTCAATGCTCACAGCTGCAGCCCATCAAGGACAACCAGGACCTGTGGGACAGATATTCAAATAGAATCCATTTCCTCTACTCTAGCCAGTAAGTACTACCCTACAAGTCCTCAGAACCCCAAAGGCCACCTTTCATCTGACACCCAGACCCTGGGGAAAGGACTTCTTTTTCCCATGGCAAATGGCCTCCCTTGGCAGCCACTCACCCTGGCAGAAAGTGGGAGCCTAGCTAGAATGATGCAATCGTTGCTGGATTTTTCCAAAAGAAAAGCTGCCAGCAACTAGGGCCCTGGAAGTACTTAGAGCCTCAAACGCCACCTTGAACATATTCCTGAGACCCTGGGGAAAGGACTTCGTTTTTCCCATGGGAAATGGCCTTCATTTCTGGCCACTCTGCCTGGCAGGCAGGGCAGTGCCAAGCCAGGAATCTACAAACTCTGCTGGATCCTTCCAGAACGAAAGCTGCCAGCAACTAGGACCCTGCAAGTCCTTACAGCCCCAGATGCCACCAGTCATCTGACACCCAGAGCCTGGGCCAATGACTTCGTTTTCCCCATGGAAAATGGCCTCCATTTCTGGCCACTCGCCCTGACCAAGAGGGTGGTGCCCAGCAAGAAATTTGCAAGCTTTGCTGGATTGCTCCAAATCGAAAGCTGCCACTTGTTGTTGTTCTATTTCTCTAGAGTCCCATCATGCTGTTCTCAGATTGCTAAAGTCCATACCTCCTCGGTGTGTTCTTATGGCTGCAGATCTTCACAGCACAGACGCTTTCTTCTGCATGCTGTTCTTTCCCAGTTCAGGGCTCCTTCAAGGCTCTCCCTGAATGGCTACGCCGCCCCCTTTTATCCCAGTTCTCTTCAATGCTCACAGCTGCAGCCCATCAAGGACAACCAGGACCTGTGGGACAGATATTCAAATAGAATCCATTTCCTCTACTCTAGCCAGTAAGTACTACCCTACAAGTCCTCAGAACCCCAAAGGCCACCTTTCATCTGACACCCAGACCCTGGGGAAAGGACTTCTTTTTCCCATGGCAAATGGCCTCCCTTGGCAGCCACTCACCCTGGCAGAAAGTGGGAGCCTAGCTAGAATGATGCAATCGTTGCTGGATTTTTCCAAAAGAAAAGCTGCCAGCAACTAGGGCCCTGGAAGTACTTAGAGCCTCAAACGCCACCTTGAACATATTACTGAGACCCTGGGGAAAGGACTTCGTTTTTCCCATGGGAAATGGCCTTCATTTGTGGCCACTCTGCCTGGCAGGCAGGGCAGTGCCAAGCCAGGAATCTACAAACTCTGCTGGATCCTTCCAGAACGAAAGCTGCCAGCAACTAGGACCCTGCAAGTCCTTACAGCCCCAGATGCCACCAGTCATCTGACACCCAGAGCCTGGGCCAATGACTTCGTTTTCCCCATGGAAAATGGCCTCCATTTCTGGCCACTCGCCCTGACCAAGAGGGTGGTGCCCAGCAAGAAATTTGCAAGCTTTGCTGGATTGCTCCAAATCAAAAGCTACCACTTGTTGTTGTTCTATTTCTCTAGAGTCCCATCATGCTGTTCTCAGATTGCTAAAGTCCATACCTCCTCGGTGTGTTCTTATGGCTGCAGATCTTCACAGCACAGACGCTTTCTTCTGCATGCTGTTCTTTCCCAGTTCAGGGCTCCTTCAAGGCTCTCCCTGAATGGCTACGCCGCCCCCTTTTATCCCAGTTCTCTTCAATGCTCACAGCTGCAGCCCATCAAGGACAACCAGGACCTGTGGGACAGATATTCAAATAGAATCCATTTCCTCTACTCTAGCCAGTAAGTAGTACCCTACAAGTCCTCAGAACCCCAAAGGCCACCTTTCATCTGACACCCAGACCCTGGGGAAAGGACTTCTTTTTCCCATGGCAAATGGCCTCCCTTGGCAGCCACTCACCCTGGCAGAAAGTGGGAGCCTAGCTAGAATGATGCAATCGTTGCTGGATTTTTCCAAAAGAAAAGCTGGCAGCAACTAGGGCCCTGGAAGTACTTAGAGCCTCAAACGCCACCTTGAACATATTCCTGAGACCCTGGGGAAAGGACTTCGTTTTTCCCATGGAAAATGGCCTTCATTTGTGGCCACTTGGCCTGGCAGGCAGGGCAGTGCCAAGCCAGGAATCTACAAACTCTGCTGGATCCTTCCAGAACGAAAGCTGCCAGCAACTAGGACCCTGCAAGTCCTTACAGCCCCAGATGCCACCAGTCATCTGACACCCAGAGCCTGGGCCAATGACTTCGTTTTCCCCATGGAAAATGGCCTCCATTTCTGGCCACTCGCCCTGACCAAGAGGGTGGTGCCCAGCAAGAAATTTGCAAGCTTTGCTGGATTGCTCCAAATCGAAAGCTACCACTTGTTGTTGTTCTATTTCTCTAGAGTCCCATCATGCTGTTCTCAGATTGCTAAAGTCCATACCTCCTCGGTGTGTTCTTATGGCTGCAGATCTTCACAGCACAGACGCTTTCTTCTGCATGCTGTTCTTTCCCAGTTCAGGGCTCCTTCAAGGCTCTCCCTGAATGGCTACGCCGCCCCCTTTTATCCCAGTTCTCTTCAATGCTCACAGCTGCAGCCCATCAAGGACAACCAGGACCTGTGGGGCAAAGCCTCTAGACAGATATTCAAATAGAATCCATTTCCTCTACTCTAGCCAGTAAGTAGTACCCTACAAGTCCTCAGAACCCCAAAGGCCACCTTTCATCTGACACCCAGACCCTGGGGAAAGGACTTCTTTTTCCCATGGCAAATGGCCTCCCTTGGCAGCCACTCACCCTGGCAGAAAGTGGGAGCCTAGCTAGAATGATGCAATCGTTGCTGGATTTTTCCAAAAGAAAAGCTGCCAGCAACTAGGGCCCTGGAAGTACTTAGAGCCTCAAACGCCACCTTGAACATATTACTGAGACCCTGGGGAAAGGACTTCGTTTTTCCCATGGAAAATGGCCTTCATTTGTGGCCACTTGGCCTGGCAGGCAGGGCAGTGCCAAGCCAGGAATCTACAAACTCTGCTGGATCCTTCCAGAACGAAAGCTGCCAGCAACTAGGACCCTGCAAGTCCTTAGAGCCCCAGATGCCACCAGTCATCTGACACCCAGAGCCTGGGCCAATGACTTCGTTTTCCCCATGGAAAATGGCCTCCATTTCTGGCCACTCGCCCTGACCAAGAGGGTGGTGCCCAGCAAGAAATTTGCAAGCTTTGCTGGATTGCTCCAAATCGAAAGCTGCCACTTGTTGTTGTTCTATTTCTCTAGAGTCCCATCATGCTGTTCTCAGATTGCTAAAGTCCATACCTCCTCGGTGTGTTCTTATGGCTGCAGATCTTCACAGCACAGACGCTTTCTTCTGCATGCTGTTCTTTCCCAGTTCAGGGCTCCTTCAAGGCTCTCCCTGAATGGCTACGCCGCCCCCTTTTATCCCAGTTCTCTTCAATGCTCACAGCTGCAGCCCATCAAGGACAACCAGGACCTGTGGGGCAAAGCCTCTAGACAGATATTCAAATAGAATCCATTTCCTCTACTCTAGCCAGTAAGTAGTACCCTACAAGTCCTCAGAACCCCAAAGGCCACCTTTCATCTGACACCCAGACCCTGGGGAAAGGACTTCTTTTTCCCATGGCAAATGGCCTCCCTTGGCAGCCACTCACCCTGGCAGAAAGTGGGAGCCTAGCTAGAATGATGCAATCGTTGCTGGATTTTTCCAAAAGAAAAGCTGCCAGCAACTAGGGCCCTGGAAGTACTTAGAGCCTCAAACGCCACCTTGAACATATTCCTGAGACCCTGGGGAAAGGACTTCGTTTTTCCCATGGAAAATGGCCTTCATTTGTGGCCACTCTGCCTGGCAGGCAGGGCAGTGCCAAGCCAGGAATCTACAAACTCTGCTGGATCCTTCCAGAACGAAAGCTGCCAGCAACTAGGACCCTGCAAGTCCTTACAGCCCCAGATGCCACCAGTCATCTGACACCCAGAGCCTGGGCCAATGACTTCGTTTTCCCCATGGAAAATGGCCTCCATTTCTGGCCACTCGCCCTGACCAAGAGGGTGGTGCCCAGCAAGAAATTTGCAAGCTTTGCTGGATTGCTCCAAATCAAAAGCTACCACTTGTTGTTGTTCTATTTCTCTAGAGTCCCATCATGCTGTTCTCAGATTGCTAAAGTCCATACCTCCTCGGTGTGTTCTTATGGCTGCAGATCTTCACAGCACAGACGCTTTCTTCTGCATGCTGTTCTTTCCCAGTTCAGGGCTCCTTCAAGGCTCTCCCTGAATGGCTACGCCGCCCCCTTTTATCCCAGTTCTCTTCAATGCTCACAGCTGCAGCCCATCAAGGACAACCAGGACCTGTGGGACAGATATTCAAATAGAATCCATTTCCTCTACTCTAGCCAGTAAGTAGTACCCTACAAGTCCTCAGAACCCCAAAGGCCACCTTTCATCTGACACCCAGACCCTGGGGAAAGGACTTCTTTTTCCCATGGCAAATGGCCTCCCTTGGCAGCCACTCACCCTGGCAGAAAGTGGGAGCCTAGCTAGAATGATGCAATCGTTGCTGGATTTTTCCAAAAGAAAAGCTGGCAGCAACTAGGGCCCTGGAAGTACTTAGAGCCTCAAACGCCACCTTGAACATATTCCTGAGACCCTGGGGAAAGGACTTCGTTTTTCCCATGGAAAATGGCCTTCATTTGTGGCCACTTGGCCTGGCAGGCAGGGCAGTGCCAAGCCAGGAATCTACAAACTCTGCTGGATCCTTCCAGAACGAAAGCTGCCAGCAACTAGGACCCTGCAAGTCCTTACAGCCCCAGATGCCACCAGTCATCTGACACCCAGAGCCTGGGCCAATGACTTCGTTTTCCCCATGGAAAATGGCCTCCATTTCTGGCCACTCGCCCTGACCAAGAGGGTGGTGCCCAGCAAGAAATTTGCAAGCTTTGCTGGATTGCTCCAAATCGAAAGCTACCACTTGTTGTTGTTCTATTTCTCTAGAGTCCCATCATGCTGTTCTCAGATTGCTAAAGTCCATACCTCCTCGGTGTGTTCTTATGGCTGCAGATCTTCACAGCACAGACGCTTTCTTCTGCATGCTGTTCTTTCCCAGTTCAGGGCTCCTTCAAGGCTCTCCCTGAATGGCTACGCCGCCCCCTTTTATCCCAGTTCTCTTCAATGCTCACAGCTGCAGCCCATCAAGGACAACCAGGACCTGTGGGGCAAAGCCTCTAGACAGATATTCAAATAGAATCCATTTCCTCTACTCTAGCCAGTAAGTAGTACCCTACAAGTCCTCAGAACCCCAAAGGCCACCTTTCATCTGACACCCAGACCCTGGGGAAAGGACTTCTTTTTCCCATGGCAAATGGCCTCCCTTGGCAGCCACTCACCCTGGCAGAAAGTGGGAGCCTAGCTAGAATGATGCAATCGTTGCTGGATTTTTCCAAAAGAAAAGCTGCCAGCAACTAGGGCCCTGGAAGTACTTAGAGCCTCAAACGCCACCTTGAACATATTACTGAGACCCTGGGGAAAGGACTTCGTTTTTCCCATGGAAAATGGCCTTCATTTGTGGCCACTTGGCCTGGCAGGCAGGGCAGTGCCAAGCCAGGAATCTACAAACTCTGCTGGATCCTTCCAGAACGAAAGCTGCCAGCAACTAGGACCCTGCAAGTCCTTAGAGCCCCAGATGCCACCAGTCATCTGACACCCAGAGCCTGGGCCAATGACTTCGTTTTCCCCATGGAAAATGGCCTCCATTTCTGGCCACTCGCCCTGACCAAGAGGGTGGTGCCCAGCAAGAAATTTGCAAGCTTTGCTGGATTGCTCCAAATCGAAAGCTGCCACTTGTTGTTGTTCTATTTCTCTAGAGTCCCATCATGCTGTTCTCAGATTGCTAAAGTCCATACCTCCTCGGTGTGTTCTTATGGCTGCAGATCTTCACAGCACAGACGCTTTCTTCTGCATGCTGTTCTTTCCCAGTTCAGGGCTCCTTCAAGGCTCTCCCTGAATGGCTACGCCGCCCCCTTTTATCCCAGTTCTCTTCAATGCTCACAGCTGCAGCCCATCAAGGACAACCAGGACCTGTGGGACAGATATTCAAATAGAATCCATTTCCTCTACTCTAGCCAGTAAGTACTACCCTACAAGTCCTCAGAACCCCAAAGGCCACCTTTCATCTGACACCCAGACCCTGGGGAAAGGACTTCTTTTTCCCATGGCAAATGGCCTCCCTTGGCAGCCACTCACCCTGGCAGAAAGTGGGAGCCTAGCTAGAATGATGCAATCGTTGCTGGATTTTTCCAAAAGAAAAGCTGCCAGCAACTAGGGCCCTGGAAGTACTTAGAGCCTCAAACGCCACCTTGAACATATTCCTGAGACCCTGGGGAAAGGACTTCGTTTTTCCCATGGGAAATGGCCTTCATTTCTGGCCACTCTGCCTGGCAGGCAGGGCAGTGCCAAGCCAGGAATCTACAAACTCTGCTGGATCCTTCCAGAACGAAAGCTGCCAGCAACTAGGACCCTGCAAGTCCTTACAGCCCCAGATGCCACCAGTCATCTGACACCCAGAGCCTGGGCCAATGACTTCGTTTTCCCCATGGAAAATGGCCTCCATTTCTGGCCACTCGCCCTGACCAAGAGGGTGGTGCCCAGCAAGAAATTTGCAAGCTTTGCTGGATTGCTCCAAATCTAAAGCTACCACTTGTTGTTGTTCTATTTCTCTAGAGTCCCATCATGCTGTTCTCAGATTGCTAAAGTCCATACCTCCTCGGTGTGTTCTTATGGCTGCAGATCTTCACAGCACAGACGCTTTCTTCTGCATGCTGTTCTTTCCCAGTTCAGGGCTCCTTCAAGGCTCTCCCTGAATGGCTACGCCGCCCCCTTTTATCCCAGTTCTCTTCAATGCTCACAGCTGCAGCCCATCAAGGACAACCAGGACCTGTGGGACAGATATTCAAATAGAATCCATTTCCTCTACTCTAGCCAGTAAGTACTACCCTACAAGTCCTCAGAACCCCAAAGGCCACCTTTCATCTGACACCCAGACCCTGGGGAAAGGACTTCTTTTTCCCATGGCAAATGGCCTCCCTTGGCAGCCACTCACCCTGGCAGAAAGTGGGAGCCTAGCTAGAATGATGCAATCGTTGCTGGATTTTTCCAAAAGAAAAGCTGGCAGCAACTAGGGCCCTGGAAGTACTTAGAGCCTCAAACGCCACCTTGAACATATTCCTGAGACCCTGGGGAAAGGACTTCGTTTTTCCCATGGAAAATGGCCTTCATTTGTGGCCACTTGGCCTGGCAGGCAGGGCAGTGCCAAGCCAGGAATCTACAAACTCTGCTGGATCCTTCCAGAACGAAAGCTGCCAGCAACTAGGACCCTGCAAGTCCTTAGAGCCCCAGATGCCACCAGTCATCTGACACCCAGAGCCTGGGCCAATGACTTCGTTTTCCCCATGGAAAATGGCCTCCATTTCTGGCCACTCGCCCTGACCAAGAGGGTGGTGCCCAGCAAGAAATTTGCAAGCTTTGCTGGATTGCTCCAAATCGAAAGCTGCCACTTGTTGTTGTTCTATTTCTCTAGAGTCCCATAATGCTGTTCTCAGATTGCTAAAGTCCATACCTCCTCGGTGTGTTCTTATGGCTGCAGATCTTCACAGCACAGACGCTTTCTTCTGCATGCTGTTCTTTCCCAGTTCAGGGCTCCTTCAAGGCTCTCCCTGAATGGCTACGCCGCCCCCTTTTATCCCAGTTCTCTTCAATGCTCACAGCTGCAGCCCATCAAGGACAACCAGGACCTGTGGGGCAAAGCCTCTAGACAGATATTCAAATAGAATCCATTTCCTCTACTCTAGCCAGTAAGTAGTACCCTACAAGTCCTCAGAACCCCAAAGGCCACCTTTCATCTGACACCCAGACCCTGGGGAAAGGACTTCTTTTTCCCATGGCAAATGGCCTCCCTTGGCAGCCACTCACCCTGGCAGAAAGTGGGAGCCTAGCTAGAATGATGCAATCGTTGCTGGATTTTTCCAAAAGAAAAGCTGCCAGCAACTAGGGCCCTGGAAGTACTTAGAGCCTCAAACGCCACCTTGAACATATTACTGAGACCCTGGGGAAAGGACTTCGTTTTTCCCATGGGAAATGGCCTTCATTTGTGGCCACTTGGCCTGGCAGGCAGGGCAGTGCCAAGCCAGGAATCTACAAACTCTGCTGGATCCTTCCAGAACGAAAGCTGCCAGCAACTAGGACCCTGCAAGTCCTTACAGCCCCAGATGCCACCAGTCATCTGACACCCAGAGCCTGGGCCAATGACTTCGTTTTCCCCATGGAAAATGGCCTCCATTTCTGGCCACTCGCCCTGACCAAGAGGGTGGTGCCCAGCAAGAAATTTGCAAGCTTTGCTGGATTGCTCCAAATCTAAAGCTACCACTTGTTGTTGTTCTATTTCTCTAGAGTCCCATCATGCTGTTCTCAGATTGCTAAAGTCCATACCTCCTCGGTGTGTTCTTATGGCTGCAGATCTTCACAGCACAGACGCTTTCTTCTGCATGCTGTTCTTTCCCAGTTCAGGGCTCCTTCAAGGCTCTCCCTGAATGGCTACGCCGCCCCCTTTTATCCCAGTTCTCTTCAATGCTCACAGCTGCAGCCCATCAAGGACAACCAGGACCTGTGGGACAGATATTCAAATAGAATCCATTTCCTCTACTCTAGCCAGTAAGTACTACCCTACAAGTCCTCAGAACCCCAAAGGCCACCTTTCATCTGACACCCAGACCCTGGGGAAAGGACTTCTTTTTCCCATGGCAAATGGCCTCCCTTGGCAGCCACTCACCCTGGCAGAAAGTGGGAGCCTAGCTAGAATGATGCAATCGTTGCTGGATTTTTCCAAAAGAAAAGCTGCCAGCAACTAGGGCCCTGGAAGTACTTAGAGCCTCAAACGCCACCTTGAACATATTACTGAGACCCTGGGGAAAGGACTTCGTTTTTCCCATGGAAAATGGCCTTCATTTGTGGCCACTCTGCCTGGCAGGCAGGGCAGTGCCAAGCCAGGAATCTACAAACTCTGCTGGATCCTTCCAGAACGAAAGCTGCCAGCAACTAGGACCCTGCAAGTCCTTACAGCCCCAGATGCCACCAGTCATCTGACACCCAGAGCCTGGGCCAATGACTTCGTTTTCCCCATGGAAAATGGCCTCCATTTCTGGCCACTCGCCCTGACCAAGAGGGTGGTGCCCAGCAAGAAATTTGCAAGCTTTGCTGGATTGCTCCAAATCGAAAGCTATCACTTGTTGTTGTTCTATTTCTCTAGAGTCCCATCATGCTGTTCTCAGATTGCTAAAGTCCATACCTCCTCGGTGTGTTCTTATGGCTGCAGATCTTCACAGCACAGACGCTTTCTTCTGCATGCTGTTCTTTCCCAGTTCAGGGCTCCTTCAAGGCTCTCCCTGAATGGCTACGCCGCCCCCTTTTATCCCAGTTCTCTTCAATGCTCACAGCTGCAGCCCATCAAGGACAACCAGGACCTGTGGGGCAAAGCCTCTAGACAGATATTCAAATAGAATCCATTTCCTCTACTCTAGCCAGTAAGTAGTACCCTACAAGTCCTCAGAACCCCAAAGGCCACCTTTCATCTGACACCCAGACCCTGGGGAAAGGACTTCTTTTTCCCATGGCAAATGGCCTCCCTTGGCAGCCACTCACCCTGGCAGAAAGTGGGAGCCTAGCTAGAATGATGCAATCGTTGCTGGATTTTTCCAAAAGAAAAGCTGGCAGCAACTAGGGCCCTGGAAGTACTTAGAGCCTCAAACGCCACCTTGAACATATTCCTGAGACCCTGGGGAAAGGACTTCGTTTTTCCCATGGAAAATGGCCTTCATTTGTGGCCACTTGGCCTGGCAGGCAGGGCAGTGCCAAGCCAGGAATCTACAAACTATGCTGGATCCTTCCAGAACGAAAGCTGCCAGCAACTAGGACCCTGCAAGTCCTTAGAGCCCCAGACGCCACCTTTCATCTGACACCCAGAGCCTGGGCCAATGACTTCGTTTTCCCCATGGAAAATGGCCTCCATTTCTGGCCTCTCACCCTGACCAAGAGGGTGGTGCCCAGCAAGAAATTTGCAAGCTTTGCTGGATTGCTCCAAATCGAAAGCTACCACTTGTTGTTGTTCTATTTCTCTAGAGTCCCATAATGCTGTTCTCAGATTGCTAAAGTCCATACCTCCTCGGTGTGTTCTTATGGCTGCAGATCTTCACAGCACAGACGCTTTCTTCTGCATGCTGTTCTTTCCCAGTTCAGGGCTCCTTCAAGGCTCTCCCTGAATGGCTACGCCGCCCCCTTTTATCCCAGTTCTCTTCAATGCTCACAGCTGCAGCCCATCAAGGACAACCAGGACCTGTGGGACAGATATTCAAATAGAATCCATTTCCTCTACTCTAGCCAGTAAGTACTACCCTACAAGTCCTCAGAACCCCAAAGGCCACCTTTCATCTGACACCCAGACCCTGGGGAAAGGACTTCTTTTTCCCATGGCAAATGGCCTCCCTTGGCAGCCACTCACCCTGGCAGAAAGTGGGAGCCTAGCTAGAATGATGCAATCGTTGCTGGATTTTTCCAAAAGAAAAGCTGGCAGCAACTAGGGCCCTGGAAGTACTTAGAGCCTCAAACGCCACCTTGAACATATTCCTGAGACCCTGGGGAAAGGACTTCGTTTTTCCCATGGAAAATGGCCTTCATTTGTGGCCACTCTGCCTGGCAGGCAGGGCAGTGCCAAGCCAGGAATCTACAAACTCTGCTGGATCCTTCCAGAACGAAAGCTGCCAGCAACTAGGACCCTGCAAGTCCTTACAGCCCCAGATGCCACCAGTCATCTGACACCCAGAGCCTGGGCCAATGACTTCGTTTTCCCCATGGAAAATGGCCTCCATTTCTGGCCACTCGCCCTGACCAAGAGGGTGGTGCCCAGCAAGAAATTTGCAAGCTTTGCTGGATTGCTCCAAATCTAAAGCTGCCACTTGTTGTTGTTCTATTTCTCTAGAGTCCCATCATGCTGTTCTCAGATTGCTAAAGTCCATACCTCCTCGGTGTGTTCTTATGGCTGCAGATCTTCACAGCACAGACGCTTTCTTCTGCATGCTGTTCTTTCCCAGTTCAGGGCTCCTTCAAGGCTCTCCCTGAATGGCTAAGCCGCCCCCTTTTATCCCAGTTCTCTTCAATGCTCACAGCTGCAGCCCATCAAGGACAACCAGGACCTGTGGGACAGATATTCAAATAGAATCCATTTCCTCTACTCTAGCCAGTAAGTACTACCCTACAAGTCCTCAGAACCCCAAAGGCCACCTTTCATCTGACACCCAGACCCTGGGGAAAGGACTTCTTTTTCCCATGGCAAATGGCCTCCCTTGGCAGCCACTCACCCTGGCAGAAAGTGGGAGCCTAGCAAAAATGATGCAATCGTTGCTGGATTTTTCCAAAAGAAAAGCTGGCAGCAACTAGGGCCCTGGAAGTACTTAGAGCCTCAAACGCCACCTTGAACATATTACTGAGACCCTGGGGAAAGGACTTCGTTTTTCCCATGGAAAATGGCCTTCATTTGTGGCCACTTGGCCTGGCAGGCAGGGCAGTGCCAAGCCAGGAATCTACAAACTCTGCTGGATCCTTCCAGAACGAAAGCTGCCAGCAACTAGGACCCTGCAAGTCCTTACAGCCCCAGATGCCACCAGTCATCTGACACCCAGAGCCTGGGCCAATGACTTCGTTTTCCCCATGGAAAATGGCCTCCATTTCTGGCCACTCGCCCTGACCAAGAGGGTGGTGCCCAGCAAGAAATTTGCAAGCTTTGCTGGATTGCTCCAAATCGAAAGCTGCCACTTGTTGTTGTTCTATTTCTCTAGAGTCCCATCATGCTGTTCTCAGATTGCTAAAATCCATACCTCCTCGGTGTGTTCTTATGGCTGCAGATCTTCATAGCACAGACGCTTTCTTCTGCATGCTGTTCTTTCCCAGTTCAGGGCTCCTTCAAGGCTCTCCCTGAATGGCTACGCCGCCCCCTTTTATCCCAGTTCTCTTCAATGCTCACAGCTGCAGCCCATCAAGGACAACCAGGACCTGTGGGGCAAAGCCTCTAGACAGATATTCAAATAGAATCCATTTCCTCTACTCTAGCCAGTAAGTACTACCCTACAAGTCCTCAGAACCCCAAAGGCCACCTTTCATCTGACACCCAGACCCTGGGGAAAGGACTTCTTTTTCCCATGGCAAATGGCCTCCCTTGGCAGCCACTCACCCTGGCAGAAAGTGGGAGCCTAGCTAGAATGATGCAATCGTTGCTGGATTTTTCCAAAAGAAAAGCTGCCAGCAACTAGGGCCCTGGAAGTACTTAGAGCCTCAAACGCCACCTTGAACATATTCCTGAGACCCTGGGGAAAGGACTTCGTTTTTCCCATGGGAAATGGCCTTCATTTCTGGCCACTCTGCCTGGCAGGCAGGGCAGTGCCAAGCCAGGAATCTACAAACTCTGCTGGATCCTTCCAGAACGAAAGCTGCCAGCAACTAGGACCCTGCAAGTCCTTACAGCCCCAGATGCCACCAGTCATCTGACACCCAGAGCCTGGGCCAATGACTTCGTTTTCCCCATGGAAAATGGCCTCCATTTCTGGCCACTCGCCCTGACCAAGAGGGTGGTGCCCAGCAAGAAATTTGCAAGCTTTGCTGGATTGCTCCAAATCTAAAGCTACCACTTGTTGTTGTTCTATTTCTCTAGAGTCCCATCATGCTGTTCTCAGATTGCTAAAGTCCATACCTCCTCGGTGTGTTCTTATGGCTGCAGATCTTCACAGCACAGACGCTTTCTTCTGCATGCTGTTCTTTCCCAGTTCAGGGCTCCTTCAAGGCTCTCCCTGAATGGCTACGCCGCCCCCTTTTATCCCAGTTCTCTTCAATGCTCACAGCTGCAGCCCATCAAGGACAACCAGGACCTGTGGGACAGATATTCAAATAGAATCCATTTCCTCTACTCTAGCCAGTAAGTACTACCCTACAAGTCCTCAGAACCCCAAAGGCCACCTTTCATCTGACACCCAGACCCTGGGGAAAGGACTTCTTTTTCCCATGGCAAATGGCCTCCCTTGGCAGCCACTCACCCTGGCAGAAAGTGGGAGCCTAGCTAGAATGATGCAATCGTTGCTGGATTTTTCCAAAAGAAAAGCTGGCAGCAACTAGGGCCCTGGAAGTACTTAGAGCCTCAAACGCCACCTTGAACATATTCCTGAGACCCTGGGGAAAGGACTTCGTTTTTCCCATGGAAAATGGCCTTCATTTGTGGCCACTCTGCCTGGCAGGCAGGGCAGTGCCAAGCCAGGAATCTACAAACTCTGCTGGATCCTTCCAGAACGAAAGCTGCCAGCAACTAGGACCCTGCAAGTCCTTACAGCCCCAGATGCCACCAGTCATCTGACACCCAGAGCCTGGGCCAATGACTTCGTTTTCCCCATGGAAAATGGCCTCCATTTCTGGCCACTCGCCCTGACCAAGAGGGTGGTGCCCAGCAAGAAATTTGCAAGCTTTGCTGGATTGCTCCAAATCGAAAGCTGCCACTTGTTGTTGTTCTATTTCTCTAGAGTCCCATAATGCTGTTCTCAGATTGCTAAAGTCCATACCTCCTCGGTGTGTTCTTATGGCTGCAGATCTTCACAGCACAGACGCTTTCTTCTGCATGCTGTTCTTTCCCAGTTCAGGGCTCCTTCAAGGCTCTCCCTGAATGGCTACGCCGCCCCCTTTTATCCCAGTTCTCTTCAATGCTCACAGCTGCAGCCCATCAAGGACAACCAGGACCTGTGGGGCAAAGCCTCTAGACAGATATTCAAATAGAATCCATTTCCTCTACTCTAGCCAGTAAGTACTACCCTACAAGTCCTCAGAACCCCAAAGGCCACCTTTCATCTGACACCCAGACCCTGGGGAAAGGACTTCTTTTTCCCATGGCAAATGGCCTCCCTTGGCAGCCACTCACCCTGGCAGAAAGTGGGAGCCTAGCTAGAATGATGCAATCGTTGCTGGATTTTTCCAAAAGAAAAGCTGCCAGCAACTAGGGCCCTGGAAGTACTTAGAGCCTCAAACGCCACCTTGAACATATTACTGAGACCCTGGGGAAAGGACTTCGTTTTTCCCATGGGAAATGGCCTTCATTTGTGGCCACTTGGCCTGGCAGGCAGGGCAGTGCCAAGCCAGGAATCTACAAACTCTGCTGGATCCTTCCAGAACGAAAGCTGCCAGCAACTAGGACCCTGCAAGTCCTTACAGCCCCAGATGCCACCAGTCATCTGACACCCAGAGCCTGGGCCAATGACTTCGTTTTCCCCATGGAAAATGGCCTCCATTTCTGGCCACTCGCCCTGACCAAGAGGGTGGTGCCCAGCAAGAAATTTGCAAGCTTTGCTGGATTGCTCCAAATCTAAAGCTACCACTTGTTGTTGTTCTATTTCTCTAGAGTCCCATCATGCTGTTCTCAGATTGCTAAAGTCCATACCTCCTCGGTGTGTTCTTATGGCTGCAGATCTTCACAGCACAGACGCTTTCTTCTGCATGCTGTTCTTTCCCAGTTCAGGGCTCCTTCAAGGCTCTCCCTGAATGGCTACGCCGCCCCCTTTTATCCCAGTTCTCTTCAATGCTCACAGCTGCAGCCCATCAAGGACAACCAGGACCTGTGGGACAGATATTCAAATAGAATCCATTTCCTCTACTCTAGCCAGTAAGTACTACCCTACAAGTCCTCAGAACCCCAAAGGCCACCTTTCATCTGACACCCAGACCCTGGGGAAAGGACTTCTTTTTCCCATGGCAAATGGCCTCCCTTGGCAGCCACTCACCCTGGCAGAAAGTGGGAGCCTAGCTAGAATGATGCAATCGTTGCTGGATTTTTCCAAAAGAAAAGCTGGCAGCAACTAGGGCCCTGGAAGTACTTAGAGCCTCAAACGCCACCTTGAACATATTACTGAGACCCTGGGGAAAGGACTTCGTTTTTCCCATGGAAAATGGCCTTCATTTGTGGCCACTCTGCCTGGCAGGCAGGGCAGTGCCAAGCCAGGAATCTACAAACTCTGCTGGATCCTTCCAGAACGAAAGCTGCCAGCAACTAGGACCCTGCAAGTCCTTACAGCCCCAGATGCCACCAGTCATCTGACACCCAGAGCCTGGGCCAATGACTTCGTTTTCCCCATGGAAAATGGCCTCCATTTCTGGCCACTCGCCCTGACCAAGAGGGTGGTGCCCAGCAAGAAATTTGCAAGCTTTGCTGGATTGCTCCAAATCGAAAGCTATCACTTGTTGTTGTTCTATTTCTCTAGAGTCCCATCATGCTGTTCTCAGATTGCTAAAGTCCATACCTCCTCGGTGTGTTCTTATGGCTGCAGATCTTCACAGCACAGACGCTTTCTTCTGCATGCTGTTCTTTCCCAGTTCAGGGCTCCTTCAAGGCTCTCCCTGAATGGCTACGCCGCCCCCTTTTATCCCAGTTCTCTTCAATGCTCACAGCTGCAGCCCATCAAGGACAACCAGGACCTGTGGGGCAAAGCCTCTAGACAGATATTCAAATAGAATCCATTTCCTCTACTCTAGCCAGTAAGTAGTACCCTACAAGTCCTCAGAACCCCAAAGGCCACCTTTCATCTGACACCCAGACCCTGGGGAAAGGACTTCTTTTTCCCATGGCAAATGGCCTCCCTTGGCAGCCACTCACCCTGGCAGAAAGTGGGAGCCTAGCTAGAATGATGCAATCGTTGCTGGATTTTTCCAAAAGAAAAGCTGCCAGCAACTAGGGCCCTGGAAGTACTTAGAGCCTCAAACGCCACCTTGAACATATTCCTGAGACCCTGGGGAAAGGACTTCGTTTTTCCCATGGGAAATGGCCTTCATTTGTGGCCACTTGGCCTGGCAGGCAGGGCAGTGCCAAGCCAGGAATCTACAAACTATGCTGGATCCTTCCAGAACGAAAGCTGCCAGCAACTAGGACCCTGCAAGTCCTTAGAGCCCCAGACGCCACCTTTCATCTGACACCCAGAGCCTGGGCCAATGACTTCGTTTTCCCCATGGAAAATGGCCTCCATTTCTGGCCACTCGCCCTGACCAAGAGGGTGGTGCCCAGCAAGAAATTTGCAAGCTTTGCTGGATTGCTCCAAATCGAAAGCTACCACTTGTTGTTGTTCTATTTCTCTAGAGTCCCATCATGCTGTTCTCAGATTGCTAAAGTCCATACCTCCTCGGTGTGTTCTTATGGCTGCAGATCTTCACAGCACAGACGCTTTCTTCTGCATGCTGTTCTTTCCCAGTTCAGGGCTCCTTCAAGGCTCTCCCTGAATGGCTACGCCGCCCCCTTTTATCCCAGTTCTCTTCAATGCTCACAGCTGCAGCCCATCAAGGACAACCAGGACCTGTGGGACAGATATTCAAATAGAATCCATTTCCTCTACTCTAGCCAGTAAGTAGTACCCTACAAGTCCTCAGAACCCCAAAGGCCACCTTTCATCTGACACCCAGACCCTGGGGAAAGGACTTCTTTTTCCCATGGCAAATGGCCTCCCTTGGCAGCCACTCACCCTGGCAGAAAGTGGGAGCCTAGCTAGAATGATGCAATCGTTGCTGGATTTTTCCAAAAGAAAAGCTGGCAGCAACTAGGGCCCTGGAAGTACTTAGAGCCTCAAACGCCACCTTGAACATATTCCTGAGACCCTGGGGAAAGGACTTCGTTTTTCCCATGGAAAATGGCCTTCATTTGTGGCCACTCTGCCTGGCAGGCAGGGCAGTGCCAAGCCAGGAATCTACAAACTCTGCTGGATCCTTCCAGAACGAAAGCTGCCAGCAACTAGGACCCTGCAAGTCCTTACAGCCCCAGATGCCACCAGTCATCTGACACCCAGAGCCTGGGCCAATGACTTCGTTTTCCCCATGGAAAATGGCCTCCATTTCTGGCCACTCGCCCTGACCAAGAGGGTGGTGCCCAGCAAGAAATTTGCAAGCTTTGCTGGATTGCTCCAAATCTAAAGCTACCACTTGTTGTTCTTCTATTTCTCTAGAGTCCCATCATGCTGTTCTCAGATTGCTAAAGTCCATACCTCCTCGGTGTGTTCTTATGGCTGCAGATCTTCACAGCACAGACGCTTTCTTCTGCATGCTGTTCTTTCCCAGTTCAGGGCTCCTTCAAGGCTCTCCCTGAATGGCTACGCCGCCCCCTTTTATCCCAGTTCTCTTCAATGCTCACAGCTGCAGCCCATCAAGGACAACCAGGACCTGTGGGACAGATATTCAAATAGAATCCATTTCCTCTACTCTAGCCAGTAAGTACTACCCTACAAGTCCTCAGAACCCCAAAGGCCACCTTTCATCTGACACCCAGACCCTGGGGAAAGGACTTCTTTTTCCCATGGCAAATGGCCTCCCTTGGCAGCCACTCACCCTGGCAGAAAGTGGGAGCCTAGCTAGAATGATGCAATCGTTGCTGGATTTTTCCAAAAGAAAAGCTGGCAGCAACTAGGGCCCTGGAAGTACTTAGAGCCTCAAACGCCACCTTGAACATATTACTGAGACCCTGGGGAAAGGACTTCGTTTTTCCCATGGAAAATGGCCTTCATTTGTGGCCACTTGGCCTGGCAGGCAGGGCAGTGCCAAGCCAGGAATCTACAAACTCTGCTGGATCCTTCCAGAACGAAAGCTGCCAGCAACTAGGACCCTGCAAGTCCTTACAGCCCCAGATGCCACCAGTCATCTGACACCCAGAGCCTGGGCCAATGACTTCGTTTTCCCCATGGAAAATGGCCTCCATTTCTGGCCACTCGCCCTGACCAAGAGGGTGGTGCCCAGCAAGAAATTTGCAAGCTTTGCTGGATTGCTCCAAATCGAAAGCTGCCACTTGTTGTTGTTCTATTTCTCTAGAGTCCCATCATGCTGTTCTCAGATTGCTAAAGTCCATACCTCCTCGGTGTGTTCTTATGGCTGCAGATCTTCACAGCACAGACGCTTTCTTCTGCATGCTGTTCTTTCCCAGTTCAGGGCTCCTTCAAGGCTCTCCCTGAATGGCTAAGCCGCCCCCTTTTATCCCAGTTCTCTTCAATGCTCACAGCTGCAGCCCATCAAGGACAACCAGGACCTGTGGGACAGATATTCAAATAGAATCCATTTCCTCTACTCTAGCCAGTAAGTACTACCCTACAAGTCCTCAGAACCCCAAAGGCCACCTTTCATCTGACACCCAGACCCTGGGGAAAGGACTTCTTTTTCCCATGGCAAATGGCCTCCCTTGGCAGCCACTCACCCTGGCAGAAAGTGGGAGCCTAGCAAAAATGATGCAATCGTTGCTGGATTTTTCCAAAAGAAAAGCTGGCAGCAACTAGGGCCCTGGAAGTACTTAGAGCCTCAAACGCCACCTTGAACATATTACTGAGACCCTGGGGAAAGGACTTCGTTTTTCCCATGGAAAATGGCCTTCATTTGTGGCCACTTGGCCTGGCAGGCAGGGCAGTGCCAAGCCAGGAATCTACAAACTCTGCTGGATCCTTCCAGAACGAAAGCTGCCAGCAACTAGGACCCTGCAAGTCCTTACAGCCCCAGATGCCACCAGTCATCTGACACCCAGAGCCTGGGCCAATGACTTCGTTTTCCCCATGGAAAATGGCCTCCATTTCTGGCCACTCGCCCTGACCAAGAGGGTGGTGCCCAGCAAGAAATTTGCAAGCTTTGCTGGATTGCTCCAAATCGAAAGCTGCCACTTGTTGTTGTTCTATTTCTCTAGAGTCCCATCATGCTGTTCTCAGATTGCTAAAATCCATACCTCCTCGGTGTGTTCTTATGGCTGCAGATCTTCATAGCACAGACGCTTTCTTCTGCATGCTGTTCTTTCCCAGTTCAGGGCTCCTTCAAGGCTCTCCCTGAATGGCTACGCCGCCCCCTTTTATCCCAGTTCTCTTCAATGCTCACAGCTGCAGCCCATCAAGGACAACCAGGACCTGTGGGGCAAAGCCTCTAGACAGATATTCAAATAGAATCCATTTCCTCTACTCTAGCCAGTAAGTACTACCCTACAAGTCCTCAGAACCCCAAAGGCCACCTTTCATCTGACACCCAGACCCTGGGGAAAGGACTTCTTTTTCCCATGGCAAATGGCCTCCCTTGGCAGCCACTCACCCTGGCAGAAAGTGGGAGCCTAGCTAGAATGATGCAATCGTTGCTGGATTTTTCCAAAAGAAAAGCTGGCAGCAACTAGGGCCCTGGAAGTACTTAGAGCCTCAAACGCCACCTTGAACATATTACTGAGACCCTGGGGAAAGGACTTCGTTTTTCCCATGGAAAATGGCCTTCATTTGTGGCCACTTGGCCTGGCAGGCAGGGCAGTGCCAAGCCAGGAATCTACAAACTGTGCTGGATCCTTCCAAAACGAAAGCTGCCAGCAACTAGGACCCTGCAAGTCCTTAGAGCCCCAGATGCCACCTGTCATCTGACACCCAGAGCCTGGGCCAATGACTTCGTTTTCCCCATGGAAAATGGCCTCCATTTCTGGCCACTCGCCCTGACCAAGAGGGTGGTGCCCAGCAAGAAATTTGCAAGCTTTGCTGGATTGCTCCAAATCGAAAGCTGCCACTTGTTGTTGTTCTATTTCTCTAGAGTCCCATCATGCTGTTCTCAGATTGCTAAAGTCCATACCTCCTCGGTGTGTTCTTATGGCTGCAGATCTTCACAGCACAGACGCTTTCTTCTGCATGCTGTTCTTTCCCAGTTCAGGGCTCCTTCAAGGCTCTCCCTGAATGGCTACGCCGCCCCCTTTTATCCCAGTTCTCTTCAATGCTCACAGCTGCAGCCCATCAAGGACAACCAGGACCTGTGGGACAGATATTCAAATAGAATCCA
Source organism: Agelaius phoeniceus (assembly GCF_051311805.1). Classification (NCBI taxonomy): domain Eukaryota; kingdom Metazoa; phylum Chordata; class Aves; order Passeriformes; family Icteridae; genus Agelaius; species Agelaius phoeniceus. Next base: position 39,354 of record NW_027509888.1, on the reverse strand, counting down.
TTTCCTCTACTCTAGCCAGTAAGTACTACCCTACAAGTCCTCAGAACCCCAAAGGCCACCTTTCATCTGACACCCAGACCCTGGGGAAAGGACTTCTTTTTCCCATGGCAAATGGCCTCCCTTGGCAGCCACTCACCCTGGCAGAAAGTGGGAGCCTAGCTAGAATGATGCAATCGTTGCTGGATTTTTCCAAAAGAAAAGCTGCCAGCAACTAGGGCCCTGGAAGTACTTAGAGCCTCAAACGCCACCTTGAACATATTACTGAGACCCTGGGGAAAGGACTTCGTTTTTCCCATGGAAAATGGCCTTCATTTGTGGCCACTTGGCCTGGCAGGCAGGGCAGTGCCAAGCCAGGAATCTACAAACTCTGCTGGATCCTTCCAGAACGAAAGCTGCCAGCAACTAGGACCCTGCAAGTCCTTACAGCCCCAGATGCCACCAGTCATCTGACACCCAGAGCCTGGGCCAATGACTTCGTTTTCCCCATGGAAAATGGCCTCCATTTCTGGCCACTCGCCCTGACCAAGAGGGTGGTGCCCAGCAAGAAATTTGCAAGCTTTGCTGGATTGCTCCAAATCGAAAGCTGCCACTTGTTGTTGTTCTATTTCTCTAGAGTCCCATCATGCTGTTCTCAGATTGCTAAAATCCATACCTCCTCGGTGTGTTCTTATGGCTGCAGATCTTCATAGCACAGACGCTTTCTTCTGCATGCTGTTCTTTCCCAGTTCAGGGCTCCTTCAAGGCTCTCCCTGAATGGCTACGCCGCCCCCTTTTATCCCAGGTCTCTTCAATGCTCACAGCTGCAGCCCATCAAGGACAACCAGGACCTGTGGGGCAAAGCCTCTAGACAGATATTCAAATAGAATCCATTTCCTCTACTCTAGCCAGTAAGTACTACCCTACAAGTCCTCAGAACCCCAAAGGCCACCTTTCATCTGACACCCAGACCCTGGGGAAAGGACTTCTTTTTCCCATGGCAAATGGCCTCCCTTGGCAGCCACTCACCCTGGCAGAAAGTGGGAGCCTAGCAAAAATGATGCAATCGTTGCTGGATTTTTCCAAAAGAAAAGCTGGCAGCAACTAGGGCCCTGGAAGTACTTAGAGCCTCAAACGCCACCTTGAACATATTACTGAGACCCTGGGGAAAGGACTTCGTTTTTCCCATGGAAAATGGCCTTCATTTGTGGCCACTTGGCCTGGCAGGCAGGGCAGTGCCAAGCCAGGAATCTACAAACTGTGCTGGATCCTTCCAAAACGAAAGCTGCCAGCAACTAGGACCCTGCAAGTCCTTAGAGCCCCAGATGCCACCTGTCATCTGACACCCAGAGCCTGGGCCAATGACTTCGTTTTCCCCATGGAAAATGGCCTCCATTTCTGGCCACTCGCCCTGACCAAGAGGGTGGTGCCCAGCAAGAAATTTGCAAGCTTTGCTGGATTGCTCCAAATCTAAAGCTGCCACTTGTTGTTGTTCTATTTCTCTAGAGTCCCATCATGCTGTTCTCAGATTGCTAAAATCCATACCTCCTCGGTGTGTTCTTATGGCTGCAGATCTTCATAGCACAGACGCTTTCTTCTGCATGCTGTTCTTTCCCAGTTCAGGGCTCCTTCAAGGCTCTCCCTGAATGGCTACGCCGCCCCCTTTTATCCCAGTTCTCTTCAATGCTCACAGCTGCAGCCCATCAAGGACAACCAGGACCTGTGGGGCAAAGCCTCTAGACAGATATTCAAATAGAATCCATTTCCTCTACTCTAGCCAGTAAGTACTACCCTACAAGTCCTCAGAACCCCAAAGGCCACCTTTCATCTGACACCCAGACCCTGGGGAAAGGACTTCTTTTTCCCATGGCAAATGGCCTCCCTTGGCAGCCACTCACCCTGGCAGAAAGTGGGAGCCTAGCTAGAATGATGCAATCGTTGCTGGATTTTTCCAAAAGAAAAGCTGGCAGCAACTAGGGCCCTGGAAGTACTTAGAGCCTCAAACGCCACCTTGAACATATTACTGAGACCCTGGGGAAAGGACTTCGTTTTTCCCATGGAAAATGGCCTTCATTTGTGGCCACTTGGCCTGGCAGGCAGGGCAGTGCCAAGCCAGGAATCTACAAACTGTGCTGGATCCTTCCAAAACGAAAGCTGCCAGCAACTAGGACCCTGCAAGTCCTTAGAGCCCCAGATGCCACCTGTCATCTGACACCCAGAGCCTGGGCCAATGACTTCGTTTTCCCCATGGAAAATGGCCTCCATTTCTGGCCACTCGCCCTGACCAAGAGGGTGGTGCCCAGCAAGAAATTTGCAAGCTTTGCTGGATTGCTCCAAATCGAAAGCTGCCACTTGTTGTTGTTCTATTTCTCTAGAGTCCCATCATGCTGTTCTCAGATTGCTAAAGTCCATACCTCCTCGGTGTGTTCTTATGGCTGCAGATCTTCACAGCACAGACGCTTTCTTCTGCATGCTGTTCTTTCCCAGTTCAGGGCTCCTTCAAGGCTCTCCCTGAATGGCTACGCCGCCCCCTTTTATCCCAGTTCTCTTCAATGCTCACAGCTGCAGCCCATCAAGGACAACCAGGACCTGTGGGACAGATATTCAAATAGAATCCATTTCCTCTACTCTAGCCAGTAAGTACTACCCTACAAGTCCTCAGAACCCCAAAGGCCACCTTTCATCTGACACCCAGACCCTGGGGAAAGGACTTCTTTTTCCCATGGCAAATGGCCTCCCTTGGCAGCCACTCACCCTGGCAGAAAGTGGGAGCCTAGCTAGAATGATGCAATCGTTGCTGGATTTTTCCAAAAGAAAAGCTGCCAGCAACTAGGGCCCTGGAAGTACTTAGAGCCTCAAACGCCACCTTGAACATATTACTGAGACCCTGGGGAAAGGACTTCGTTTTTCCCATGGAAAATGGCCTTCATTTGTGGCCACTTGGCCTGGCAGGCAGGGCAGTGCCAAGCCAGGAATCTACAAACTCTGCTGGATCCTTCCAGAACGAAAGCTGCCAGCAACTAGGACCCTGCAAGTCCTTACAGCCCCAGATGCCACCAGTCATCTGACACCCAGAGCCTGGGCCAATGACTTCGTTTTCCCCATGGAAAATGGCCTCCATTTCTGGCCACTCGCCCTGACCAAGAGGGTGGTGCCCAGCAAGAAATTTGCAAGCTTTGCTGGATTGCTCCAAATCGAAAGCTGCCACTTGTTGTTGTTCTATTTCTCTAGAGTCCCATCATGCTGTTCTCAGATTGCTAAAATCCATACCTCCTCGGTGTGTTCTTATGGCTGCAGATCTTCATAGCACAGACGCTTTCTTCTGCATGCTGTTCTTTCCCAGTTCAGGGCTCCTTCAAGGCTCTCCCTGAATGGCTACGCCGCCCCCTTTTATCCCAGTTCTCTTCAATGCTCACAGCTGCAGCCCATCAAGGACAACCAGGACCTGTGGGGCAAAGCCTCTAGACAGATATTCAAATAGAATCCATTTCCTCTACTCTAGCCAGTAAGTACTACCCTACAAGTCCTCAGAACCCCAAAGGCCACCTTTCATCTGACACCCAGACCCTGGGGAAAGGACTTCTTTTTCCCATGGCAAATGGCCTCCCTTGGCAGCCACTCACCCTGGCAGAAAGTGGGAGCCTAGCAAAAATGATGCAATCGTTGCTGGATTTTTCCAAAAGAAAAGCTGGCAGCAACTAGGGCCCTGGAAGTACTTAGAGCCTCAAACGCCACCTTGAACATATTACTGAGACCCTGGGGAAAGGACTTCGTTTTTCCCATGGAAAATGGCCTTCATTTGTGGCCACTTGGCCTGGCAGGCAGGGCAGTGCCAAGCCAGGAATCTACAAACTGTGCTGGATCCTTCCAAAACGAAAGCTGCCAGCAACTAGGACCCTGCAAGTCCTTAGAGCCCCAGATGCCACCTGTCATCTGACACCCAGAGCCTGGGCCAATGACTTCGTTTTCCCCATGGAAAATGGCCTCCATTTCTGGCCACTCGCCCTGACCAAGAGGGTGGTGCCCAGCAAGAAATTTGCAAGCTTTGCTGGATTGCTCCAAATCTAAAGCTGCCACTTGTTGTTGTTCTATTTCTCTAGAGTCCCATCATGCTGTTCTCAGATTGCTAAAATCCATACCTCCTCGGTGTGTTCTTATGGCTGCAGATCTTCATAGCACAGACGCTTTCTTCTGCATGCTGTTCTTTCCCAGTTCAGGGCTCCTTCAAGGCTCTCCCTGAATGGCTACGCCGCCCCCTTTTATCCCAGTTCTCTTCAATGCTCACAGCTGCAGCCCATCAAGGACAACCAGGACCTGTGGGACAGATATTCAAATAGAATCCATTTCCTCTACTCTAGCCAGTAAGTACTACCCTACAAGTCCTCAGAACCCCAAAGGCCACCTTTCATCTGACACCCAGACCCTGGGGAAAGGACTTCTTTTTCCCATGGCAAATGGCCTCCCTTGGCAGCCACTCACCCTGGCAGAAAGTGGGAGCCTAGCTAGAATGATGCAATCGTTGCTGGATTTTTCCAAAAGAAAAGCTGCCAGCAACTAGGGCCCTGGAAGTACTTAGAGCCTCAAACGCCACCTTGAACATATTCCTGAGACCCTGGGGAAAGGACTTCGTTTTTCCCATGGAAAATGGCCTTCATTTCTGGCCACTTGGCCTGGCAGGCAGGGCAGTGCCAAGCCAGGAATCTACAAACTCTGCTGGATCCTTCCAGAACGAAAGCTGCCAGCAACTAGGACCCTGCAAGTCCTTAGAGCCCCAGATGCCACCAGTCATCTGACACCCAGAGCCTGGGCCAATGACTTCGTTTTCCCCATGGAAAATGGCCTCCATTTCTGGCCACTCGCCCTGACCAAGAGGGTGGTGCCCAGCAAGAAATTTGCAAGCTTTGCTGGATTGCTCCAAATCGAAAGCTGCCACTTGTTGTTGTTCTATTTCTCTAGAGTCCCATCATGCTGTTCTCAGATTGCTAAAGTCCATACCTCCTCGGTGTGTTCTTATGGCTGCAGATCTTCACAGCACAGACGCTTTCTTCTGCATGCTGTTCTTTCCCAGTTCAGGGCTCCTTCAAGGCTCTCCCTGAATGGCTACGCCGCCCCCTTTTATCCCAGTTCTCTTCAATGCTCACAGCTGCAGCCCATCAAGGACAACCAGGACCTGTGGGACAGATATTCAAATAGAATCCATTTCCTCTACTCTAGCCAGTAAGTACTACCCTACAAGTCCTCAGAACCCCAAAGGCCACCTTTCATCTGACACCCAGACCCTGGGGAAAGGACTTCTTTTTCCCATGGCAAATGGCCTCCCTTGGCAGCCACTCACCCTGGCAGAAAGTGGGAGCCTAGCTAGAATGATGCAATCGTTGCTGGATTTTTCCAAAAGAAAAGCTGGCAGCAACTAGGGCCCTGGAAGTACTTAGAGCCTCAAACGCCACCTTGAACATATTCCTGAGACCCTGGGGAAAGGACTTCGTTTTTCCCATGGAAAATGGCCTTCATTTCTGGCCACTTGGCCTGGCAGGTAGGGCAGTGCCAAGCCAGGAATCTACAAACTCTGCTGGATCCTTCCAGAACGAAAGCTGCCAGCAACTAGGACCCTGCAAGTCCTTACAGCCCCAGATGCCACCAGTCATCTGACACCCAGAGCCTGGGCCAATGACTTCGTTTTCCCCATGGAAAATGGCCTCCATTTCTGGCCACTCGCCCTGACCAAGAGGGTGGTGCCCAGCAAGAAATTTGCAAGCTTTGCTGGATTGCTCCAAATCTAAAGCTGCCACTTGTTGTTGTTCTATTTCTCTAGAGTCCCATCATGCTGTTCTCAGATTGCTAAAGTCCATACCTCCTCGGTGTGTTCTTATGGCTGCAGATCTTCACAGCACAGACGCTTTCTTCTGCATGCTGTTCTTTCCCAGTTCAGGGCTCCTTCAAGGCTCTCCCTGAATGGCTACGCCGCCCCCTTTTATCCCAGTTCTCTTCAATGCTCACAGCTGCAGCCCATCAAGGACAACCAGGACCTGTGGGACAGATATTCAAATAGAATCCATTTCCTCTACTCTAGCCAGTAAGTACTACCCTACAAGTCCTCAGAACCCCAAAGGCCACCTTTCATCTGACACCCAGACCCTGGGGAAAGGACTTCTTTTTCCCATGGCAAATGGCCTCCCTTGGCAGCCACTCACCCTGGCAGAAAGTGGGAGCCTAGCTAGAATGATGCAATCGTTGCTGGATTTTTCCAAAAGAAAAGCTGGCAGCAACTAGGGCCCTGGAAGTACTTAGAGCCTCAAACGCCACCTTGAACATATTCCTGAGACCCTGGGGAAAGGACTTCGTTTTTCCCATGGAAAATGGCCTTCATTTCTGGCCACTTGGCCTGGCAGGCAGGGCAGTGCCAAGCCAGGAATCTACAAACTCTGCTGGATCCTTCCAGAACGAAAGCTGCCAGCAACTAGGACCCTGCAAGTCCTTACAGCCCCAGATGCCACCAGTCATCTGACACCCAGAGCCTGGGCCAATGACTTCGTTTTCCCCATGGAAAATGGCCTCCATTTCTGGCCACTCGCCCTGACCAAGAGGGTGGTGCCCAGCAAGAAATTTGCAAGCTTTGCTGGATTGCTCCAAATCTAAAGCTGCCACTTGTTGTTGTTCTATTTCTCTAGAGTCCCATCATGCTGTTCTCAGATTGCTAAAGTCCATACCTCCTCGGTGTGTTCTTATGGCTGCAGATCTTCACAGCACAGACGCTTTCTTCTGCATGCTGTTCTTTCCCAGTTCAGGGCTCCTTCAAGGCTCTCCCTGAATGGCTACGCCGCCCCCTTTTATCCCAGTTCTCTTCAATGCTCACAGCTGCAGCCCATCAAGGACAACCAGGACCTGTGGGACAGATATTCAAATAGAATCCATTTCCTCTACTCTAGCCAGTAAGTACTACCCTACAAGTCCTCAGAACCCCAAAGGCCACCTTTCATCTGACACCCAGACCCTGGGGAAAGGACTTCTTTTTCCCATGGCAAATGGCCTCCCTTGGCAGCCACTCACCCTGGCAGAAAGTGGGAGCCTAGCTAGAATGATGCAATCGTTGCTGGATTTTTCCAAAAGAAAAGCTGGCAGCAACTAGGGCCCTGGAAGTACTTAGAGCCTCAAACGCCACCTTGAACATATTCCTGAGACCCTGGGGAAAGGACTTCGTTTTTCCCATGGAAAATGGCCTTCATTTCTGGCCACTTGGCCTGGCAGGCAGGGCAGTGCCAAGCCAGGAATCTACAAACTCTGCTGGATCCTTCCAGAACGAAAGCTGCCAGCAACTAGGACCCTGCAAGTCCTTACAGCCCCAGATGCCACCAGTCATCTGACACCCAGAGCCTGGGCCAATGACTTCGTTTTCCCCATGGAAAATGGCCTCCATTTCTGGCCACTCGCCCTGACCAAGAGGGTGGTGCCCAGCAAGAAATTTGCAAGCTTTGCTGGATTGCTCCAAATCGAAAGCTGCCACTTGTTGTTGTTCTATTTCTCTAGAGTCCCATCATGCTGTTCTCAGATTGCTAAAGTCCATACCTCCTCGGTGTGTTCTTATGGCTGCAGATCTTCACAGCACAGACGCTTTCTTCTGCATGCTGTTCTTTCCCAGTTCAGGGCTCCTTCAAGGCTCTCCCTGAATGGCTACGCCGCCCCCTTTTATCCCAGTTCTCTTCAATGCTCACAGCTGCAGCCCATCAAGGACAACCAGGACCTGTGGGACAGATATTCAAATAGAATCCATTTCCTCTACTCTAGCCAGTAAGTACTACCCTACAAGTCCTCAGAACCCCAAAGGCCACCTTTCATCTGACACCCAGACCCTGGGGAAAGGACTTCTTTTTCCCATGGCAAATGGCCTCCCTTGGCAGCCACTCACCCTGGCAGAAAGTGGGAGCCTAGCTAGAATGATGCAATCGTTGCTGGATTTTTCCAAAAGAAAAGCTGGCAGCAACTAGGGCCCTGGAAGTACTTAGAGCCTCAAACGCCACCTTGAACATATTCCTGAGACCCTGGGGAAAGGACTTCGTTTTTCCCATGGAAAATGGCCTTCATTTCTGGCCACTTGGCCTGGCAGGCAGGGCAGTGCCAAGCCAGGAATCTACAAACTCTGCTGGATCCTTCCAGAACGAAAGCTGCCAGCAACTAGGACCCTGCAAGTCCTTACAGCCCCAGATGCCACCAGTCATCTGACACCCAGAGCCTGGGCCAATGACTTCGTTTTCCCCATGGAAAATGGCCTCCATTTCTGGCCACTCGCCCTGACCAAGAGGGTGGTGCCCAGCAAGAAATTTGCAAGCTTTGCTGGATTGCTCCAAATCTAAAGCTGCCACTTGTTGTTGTTCTATTTCTCTAGAGTCCCATAATGCTGTTCTCAGATTGCTAAAGTCCATACCTCCTCGGTGTGTTCTTATGGCTGCAGATCTTCACAGCACAGACGCTTTCTTCTGCATGCTGTTCTTTCCCAGTTCAGGGCTCCTTCAAGGCTCTCCCTGAATGGCTACGCCGCCCCCTTTTATCCCAGTTCTCTTCAATGCTCACAGCTGCAGCCCATCAAGGACAACCAGGACCTGTGGGACAGATATTCAAATAGAATCCATTTCCTCTACTCTAGCCAGTAAGTACTACCCTACAAGTCCTCAGAACCCCAAAGGCCACCTTTCATCTGACACCCAGACCCTGGGGAAAGGACTTCTTTTTCCCATGGCAAATGGCCTCCCTTGGCAGCCACTCACCCTGGCAGAAAGTGGGAGCCTAGCAAAAATGATGCAATCGTTGCTGGATTTTTCCAAAAGAAAAGCTGGCAGCAACTAGGGCCCTGGAAGTACTTAGAGCCTCAAACGCCACCTTGAACATATTCCTGAGACCCTGGGGAAAGGACTTCGTTTTTCCCATGGAAAATGGCCTTCATTTGTGGCCACTTGGCCTGGCAGGCAGGGCAGTGCCAAGCCAGGAATCTACAAACTGTGCTGGATCCTTCCAAAACGAAAGCTGCCAGCAACTAGGACCCTGCAAGTCCTTAGAGCCCCAGATGCCACCAGTCATCTGACACCCAGAGCCTGGGCCAATGACTTCGTTTTCCCCATGGAAAATGGCCTCCATTTCTGGCCACTCGCCCTGACCAAGAGGGTGGTGCCCAGCAAGAAATTTGCAAGCTTTGCTGGATTGCTCCAAATCGAAAGCTGCCACTTGTTGTTGTTCTATTTCTCTAGAGTCCCATCATGCTGTTCTCAGATTGCTAAAATCCATACCTCCTCGGTGTGTTCTTATGGCTGCAGATCTTCATAGCACAGACGCTTTCTTCTGCATGCTGTTCTTTCCCAGTTCAGGGCTCCTTCAAGGCTCTCCCTGAATGGCTACGCCGCCCCCTTTTATCCCAGTTCTCTTCAATGCTCACAGCTGCAGCCCATCAAGGACAACCAGGACCTGTGGGGCAAAGCCTCTAGACAGATATTCAAATAGAATCCATTTCCTCTACTCTAGCCAGTAAGTACTACCCTACAAGTCCTCAGAACCCCAAAGGCCACCTTTCATCTGACACCCAGACCCTGGGGAAAGGACTTCTTTTTCCCATGGCAAATGGCCTCCCTTGGCAGCCACTCACCCTGGCAGAAAGTGGGAGCCTAGCTAGAATGATGCAATCGTTGCTGGATTTTTCCAAAAGAAAAGCTGGCAGCAACTAGGGCCCTGGAAGTACTTAGAGCCTCAAACGCCACCTTGAACATATTCCTGAGACCCTGGGGAAAGGACTTCGTTTTTCCCATGGAAAATGGCCTTCATTTCTGGCCACTTGGCCTGGCAGGCAGGGCAGTGCCAAGCCAGGAATCTACAAACTCTGCTGGATCCTTCCAGAACGAAAGCTGCCAGCAACTAGGACCCTGCAAGTCCTTACAGCCCCAGATGCCACCAGTCATCTGACACCCAGAGCCTGGGCCAATGACTTCGTTTTCCCCATGGAAAATGGCCTCCATTTCTGGCCACTCGCCCTGACCAAGAGGGTGGTGCCCAGCAAGAAATTTGCAAGCTTTGCTGGATTGCTCCAAATCGAAAGCTGCCACTTGTTGTTGTTCTATTTCTCTAGAGTCCCATCATGCTGTTCTCAGATTGCTAAAGTCCATACCTCCTCGGTGTGTTCTTATGGCTGCAGATCTTCACAGCACAGACGCTTTCTTCTGCATGCTGTTCTTTCCCAGTTCAGGGCTCCTTCAAGGCTCTCCCTGAATGGCTACGCCGCCCCCTTTTATCCCAGTTCTCTTCAATGCTCACAGCTGCAGCCCATCAAGGACAACCAGGACCTGTGGGACAGATATTCAAATAGAATCCATTTCCTCTACTCTAGCCAGTAAGTACTACCCTACAAGTCCTCAGAACCCCAAAGGCCACCTTTCATCTGACACCCAGACCCTGGGGAAAGGACTTCTTTTTCCCATGGCAAATGGCCTCCCTTGGCAGCCACTCACCCTGGCAGAAAGTGGGAGCCTAGCTAGAATGATGCAATCGTTGCTGGATTTTTCCAAAAGAAAAGCTGGCAGCAACTAGGGCCCTGGAAGTACTTAGAGCCTCAAACGCCACCTTGAACATATTCCTGAGACCCTGGGGAAAGGACTTCGTTTTTCCCATGGAAAATGGCCTTCATTTGTGGCCACTTGGCCTGGCAGGCAGGGCAGTGCCAAGCCAGGAATCTACAAACTCTGCTGGATCCTTCCAGAACGAAAGCTGCCAGCAACTAGGACCCTGCAAGTCCTTAGAGCCCCAGATGCCACCAGTCATCTGACACCCAGAGCCTGGGCCAATGACTTCGTTTTCCCCATGGAAAATGGCCTCCATTTCTGGCCACTCGCCCTGACCAAGAGGGTGGTGCCCAGCAAGAAATTTGCAAGCTTTGCTGGATTGCTCCAAATCTAAAGCTGCCACTTGTTGTTCTTCTATTTCTCTAGAGTCCCATCATGCTGTTCTCAGATTGCTAAAGTCCATACCTCCTCGGTGTGTTCTTATGGCTGCAGATCTTCACAGCACAGACGCTTTCTTCTGCATGCTGTTCTTTCCCAGTTCAGGGCTCCTTCAAGGCTCTCCCTGAATGGCTACGCCGCCCCCTTTTATCCCAGTTCTCTTCAATGCTCACAGCTGCAGCCCATCAAGGACAACCAGGACCTGTGGGACAGATATTCAAATAGAATCCATTTCCTCTACTCTAGCCAGTAAGTACTACCCTACAAGTCCTCAGAACCCCAAAGGCCACCTTTCATCTGACACCCAGACCCTGGGGAAAGGACTTCTTTTTCCCATGGCAAATGGCCTCCCTTGGCAGCCACTCACCCTGGCAGAAAGTGGGAGCCTAGCTAGAATGATGCAATCGTTGCTGGATTTTTCCAAAAGAAAAGCTGGCAGCAACTAGGGCCCTGGAAGTACTTAGAGCCTCAAACGCCACCTTGAACATATTCCTGAGACCCTGGGGAAAGGACTTCGTTTTTCCCATGGAAAATGGCCTTCATTTCTGGCCACTTGGCCTGGCAGGCAGGGCAGTGCCAAGCCAGGAATCTACAAACTCTGCTGGATCCTTCCAGAACGAAAGCTGCCAGCAACTAGGACCCTGCAAGTCCTTAGAGCCCCAGATGCCACCAGTCATCTGACACCCAGAGCCTGGGCCAATGACTTCGTTTTCCCCATGGAAAATGGCCTCCATTTCTGGCCACTCGCCCTGACCAAGAGGGTGGTGCCCAGCAAGAAATTTGCAAGCTTTGCTGGATTGCTCCAAATCGAAAGCTGCCACTTGTTGTTCTTCTATTTCTCTAGAGTCCCATCATGCTGTTCTCAGATTGCTAAAGTCCATACCTCCTCGGTGTGTTCTTATGGCTGCAGATCTTCACAGCACAGACGCTTTCTTCTGCATGCTGTTCTTTCCCAGTTCAGGGCTCCTTCAAGGCTCTCCCTGAATGGCTACGCCGCCCCCTTTTATCCCAGTTCTCTTCAATGCTCACAGCTGCAGCCCATCAAGGACAACCAGGACCTGTGGGACAGATATTCAAATAGAATCCATTTCCTCTACTCTAGCCAGTAAGTACTACCCTACAAGTCCTCAGAACCCCAAAGGCCACCTTTCATCTGACACCCAGACCCTGGGGAAAGGACTTCTTTTTCCCATGGCAAATGGCCTCCCTTGGCAGCCACTCACCCTGGCAGAAAGTGGGAGCCTAGCTAGAATGATGCAATCGTTGCTGGATTTTTCCAAAAGAAAAGCTGGCAGCAACTAGGGCCCTGGAAGTACTTAGAGCCTCAAACGCCACCTTGAACATATTCCTGAGACCCTGGGGAAAGGACTTCGTTTTTCCCATGGAAAATGGCCTTCATTTCTGGCCACTTGGCCTGGCAGGCAGGGCAGTGCCAAGCCAGGAATCTACAAACTCTGCTGGATCCTTCCAGAACGAAAGCTGCCAGCAACTAGGACCCTGCAAGTCCTTACAGCCCCAGATGCCACCAGTCATCTGACACCCAGAGCCTGGGCCAATGACTTCGTTTTCCCCATGGAAAATGGCCTCCATTTCTGGCCACTCGCCCTGACCAAGAGGGTGGTGCCCAGCAAGAAATTTGCAAGCTTTGCTGGATTGCTCCAAATCGAAAGCTGCCACTTGTTGTTGTTCTATTTCTCTAGAGTCCCATCATGCTGTTCTCAGATTGCTAAAGTCCATACCTCCTCGGTGTGTTCTTATGGCTGCAGATCTTCACAGCACAGACGCTTTCTTCTGCATGCTGTTCTTTCCCAGTTCAGGGCTCCTTCAAGGCTCTCCCTGAATGGCTACGCCGCCCCCTTTTATCCCAGTTCTCTTCAATGCTCACAGCTGCAGCCCATCAAGGACAACCAGGACCTGTGGGACAGATATTCAAATAGAATCCATTTCCTCTACTCTAGCCAGTAAGTACTACCCTACAAGTCCTCAGAACCCCAAAGGCCACCTTTCATCTGACACCCAGACCCTGGGGAAAGGACTTCTTTTTCCCATGGCAAATGGCCTCCCTTGGCAGCCACTCACCCTGGCAGAAAGTGGGAGCCTAGCTAGAATGATGCAATCGTTGCTGGATTTTTCCAAAAGAAAAGCTGGCAGCAACTAGGGCCCTGGAAGTACTTAGAGCCTCAAACGCCACCTTGAACATATTCCTGAGACCCTGGGGAAAGGACTTCGTTTTTCCCATGGAAAATGGCCTTCATTTCTGGCCACTTGGCCTGGCAGGCAGGGCAGTGCCAAGCCAGGAATCTACAAACTCTGCTGGATCCTTCCAGAACGAAAGCTGCCAGCAACTAGGACCCTGCAAGTCCTTACAGCCCCAGATGCCACCAGTCATCTGACACCCAGAGCCTGGGCCAATGACTTCGTTTTCCCCATGGAAAATGGCCTCCATTTCTGGCCACTCGCCCTGACCAAGAGGGTGGTGCCCAGCAAGAAATTTGCAAGCTTTGCTGGATTGCTCCAAATCTAAAGCTGCCACTTGTTGTTGTTCTATTTCTCTAGAGTCCCATCATGCTGTTCTCAGATTGCTAAAGTCCATACCTCCTCGGTGTGTTCTTATGGCTGCAGATCTTCACAGCACAGACGCTTTCTTCTGCATGCTGTTCTTTCCCAGTTCAGGGCTCCTTCAAGGCTCTCCCTGAATGGCTACGCCGCCCCCTTTTATCCCAGTTCTCTTCAATGCTCACAGCTGCAGCCCATCAAGGACAACCAGGACCTGTGGGACAGATATTCAAATAGAATCCATTTCCTCTACTCTAGCCAGTAAGTACTACCCTACAAGTCCTCAGAACCCCAAAGGCCACCTTTCATCTGACACCCAGACCCTGGGGAAAGGACTTCTTTTTCCCATGGCAAATGGCCTCCCTTGGCAGCCACTCACCCTGGCAGAAAGTGGGAGCCTAGCTAGAATGATGCAATCGTTGCTGGATTTTTCCAAAAGAAAAGCTGGCAGCAACTAGGGCCCTGGAAGTACTTAGAGCCTCAAACGCCACCTTGAACATATTCCTGAGACCCTGGGGAAAGGACTTCGTTTTTCCCATGGAAAATGGCCTTCATTTCTGGCCACTTGGCCTGGCAGGCAGGGCAGTGCCAAGCCAGGAATCTACAAACTCTGCTGGATCCTTCCAGAACGAAAGCTGCCAGCAACTAGGACCCTGCAAGTCCTTACAGCCCCAGATGCCACCAGTCATCTGACACCCAGAGCCTGGGCCAATGACTTCGTTTTCCCCATGGAAAATGGCCTCCATTTCTGGCCACTCGCCCTGACCAAGAGGGTGGTGCCCAGCAAGAAATTTGCAAGCTTTGCTGGATTGCTCCAAATCTAAAGCTGCCACTTGTTGTTGTTCTATTTCTCTAGAGTCCCATCATGCTGTTCTCAGATTGCTAAAGTCCATACCTCCTCGGTGTGTTCTTATGGCTGCAGATCTTCACAGCACAGACGCTTTCTTCTGCATGCTGTTCTTTCCCAGTTCAGGGCTCCTTCAAGGCTCTCCCTGAATGGCTACGCCGCCCCCTTTTATCCCAGTTCTCTTCAATGCTCACAGCTGCAGCCCATCAAGGACAACCAGGACCTGTGGGACAGATATTCAAATAGAATCCATTTCCTCTACTCTAGCCAGTAAGTACTACCCTACAAGTCCTCAGAACCCCAAAGGCCACCTTTCATCTGACACCCAGACCCTGGGGAAAGGACTTCTTTTTCCCATGGCAAATGGCCTCCCTTGGCAGCCACTCACCCTGGCAGAAAGTGGGAGCCTAGCTAGAATGATGCAATCGTTGCTGGATTTTTCCAAAAGAAAAGCTGGCAGCAACTAGGGCCCTGGAAGTACTTAGAGCCTCAAACGCCACCTTGAACATATTCCTGAGACCCTGGGGAAAGGACTTCGTTTTTCCCATGGAAAATGGCCTTCATTTCTGGCCACTTGGCCTGGCAGGCAGGGCAGTGCCAAGCCAGGAATCTACAAACTCTGCTGGATCCTTCCAGAACGAAAGCTGCCAGCAACTAGGACCCTGCAAGTCCTTACAGCCCCAGATGCCACCAGTCATCTGACACCCAGAGCCTGGGCCAATGACTTCGTTTTCCCCATGGAAAATGGCCTCCATTTCTGGCCACTCGCCCTGACCAAGAGGGTGGTGCCCAGCAAGAAATTTGCAAGCTTTGCTGGATTGCTCCAAATCGAAAGCTGCCACTTGTTGTTGTTCTATTTCTCTAGAGTCCCATCATGCTGTTCTCAGATTGCTAAAGTCCATACCTCCTCGGTGTGTTCTTATGGCTGCAGATCTTCACAGCACAGACGCTTTCTTCTGCATGCTGTTCTTTCCCAGTTCAGGGCTCCTTCAAGGCTCTCCCTGAATGGCTACGCCGCCCCCTTTTATCCCAGTTCTCTTCAATGCTCACAGCTGCAGCCCATCAAGGACAACCAGGACCTGTGGGACAGATATTCAAATAGAATCCATTTCCTCTACTCTAGCCAGTAAGTACTACCCTACAAGTCCTCAGAACCCCAAAGGCCACCTTTCATCTGACACCCAGACCCTGGGGAAAGGACTTCTTTTTCCCATGGCAAATGGCCTCCCTTGGCAGCCACTCACCCTGGCAGAAAGTGGGAGCCTAGCTAGAATGATGCAATCGTTGCTGGATTTTTCCAAAAGAAAAGCTGGCAGCAACTAGGGCCCTGGAAGTACTTAGAGCCTCAAACGCCACCTTGAACATATTCCTGAGACCCTGGGGAAAGGACTTCGTTTTTCCCATGGAAAATGGCCTTCATTTCTGGCCACTTGGCCTGGCAGGCAGGGCAGTGCCAAGCCAGGAATCTACAAACTCTGCTGGATCCTTCCAGAACGAAAGCTGCCAGCAACTAGGACCCTGCAAGTCCTTACAGCCCCAGATGCCACCAGTCATCTGACACCCAGAGCCTGGGCCAATGACTTCGTTTTCCCCATGGAAAATGGCCTCCATTTCTGGCCACTCGCCCTGACCAAGAGGGTGGTGCCCAGCAAGAAATTTGCAAGCTTTGCTGGATTGCTCCAAATCTAAAGCTGCCACTTGTTGTTGTTCTATTTCTCTAGAGTCCCATAATGCTGTTCTCAGATTGCTAAAGTCCATACCTCCTCGGTGTGTTCTTATGGCTGCAGATCTTCACAGCACAGACGCTTTCTTCTGCATGCTGTTCTTTCCCAGTTCAGGGCTCCTTCAAGGCTCTCCCTGAATGGCTACGCCGCCCCCTTTTATCCCAGTTCTCTTCAATGCTCACAGCTGCAGCCCATCAAGGACAACCAGGACCTGTGGGACAGATATTCAAATAGAATCCATTTCCTCTACTCTAGCCAGTAAGTACTACCCTACAAGTCCTCAGAACCCCAAAGGCCACCTTTCATCTGACACCCAGACCCTGGGGAAAGGACTTCTTTTTCCCATGGCAAATGGCCTCCCTTGGCAGCCACTCACCCTGGCAGAAAGTGGGAGCCTAGCTAGAATGATGCAATCGTTGCTGGATTTTTCCAAAAGAAAAGCTGGCAGCAACTAGGGCCCTGGAAGTACTTAGAGCCTCAAACGCCACCTTGAACATATTCCTGAGACCCTGGGGAAAGGACTTCGTTTTTCCCATGGAAAATGGCCTTCATTTGTGGCCACTTGGCCTGGCAGGCAGGGCAGTGCCAAGCCAGGAATCTACAAACTCTGCTGGATCCTTCCAGAACGAAAGCTGCCAGCAACTAGGACCCTGCAAGTCCTTAGAGCCCCAGATGCCACCAGTCATCTGACACCCAGAGCCTGGGCCAATGACTTCGTTTTCCCCATGGAAAATGGCCTCCATTTCTGGCCACTCGCCCTGACCAAGAGGGTGGTGCCCAGCAAGAAATTTGCAAGCTTTGCTGGATTGCTCCAAATCTAAAGCTGCCACTTGTTGTTCTTCTATTTCTCTAGAGTCCCATCATGCTGTTCTCAGATTGCTAAAGTCCATACCTCCTCGGTGTGTTCTTATGGCTGCAGATCTTCACAGCACAGACGCTTTCTTCTGCATGCTGTTCTTTCCCAGTTCAGGGCTCCTTCAAGGCTCTCCCTGAATGGCTACGCCGCCCCCTTTTATCCCAGTTCTCTTCAATGCTCACAGCTGCAGCCCATCAAGGACAACCAGGACCTGTGGGACAGATATTCAAATAGAATCCATTTCCTCTACTCTAGCCAGTAAGTACTACCCTACAAGTCCTCAGAACCCCAAAGGCCACCTTTCATCTGACACCCAGACCCTGGGGAAAGGACTTCTTTTTCCCATGGCAAATGGCCTCCCTTGGCAGCCACTCACCCTGGCAGAAAGTGGGAGCCTAGCTAGAATGATGCAATCGTTGCTGGATTTTTCCAAAAGAAAAGCTGGCAGCAACTAGGGCCCTGGAAGTACTTAGAGCCTCAAACGCCACCTTGAACATATTCCTGAGACCCTGGGGAAAGGACTTCGTTTTTCCCATGGAAAATGGCCTTCATTTCTGGCCACTTGGCCTGGCAGGCAGGGCAGTGCCAAGCCAGGAATCTACAAACTCTGCTGGATCCTTCCAGAACGAAAGCTGCCAGCAACTAGGACCCTGCAAGTCCTTAGAGCCCCAGATGCCACCAGTCATCTGACACCCAGAGCCTGGGCCAATGACTTCGTTTTCCCCATGGAAAATGGCCTCCATTTCTGGCCACTCGCCCTGACCAAGAGGGTGGTGCCCAGCAAGAAATTTGCAAGCTTTGCTGGATTGCTCCAAATCGAAAGCTGCCACTTGTTGTTCTTCTATTTCTCTAGAGTCCCATCATGCTGTTCTCAGATTGCTAAAGTCCATACCTCCTCGGTGTGTTCTTATGGCTGCAGATCTTCACAGCACAGACGCTTTCTTCTGCATGCTGTTCTTTCCCAGTTCAGGGCTCCTTCAAGGCTCTCCCTGAATGGCTACGCCGCCCCCTTTTATCCCAGTTCTCTTCAATGCTCACAGCTGCAGCCCATCAAGGACAACCAGGACCTGTGGGACAGATATTCAAATAGAATCCATTTCCTCTACTCTAGCCAGTAAGTACTACCCTACAAGTCCTCAGAACCCCAAAGGCCACCTTTCATCTGACACCCAGACCCTGGGGAAAGGACTTCTTTTTCCCATGGCAAATGGCCTCCCTTGGCAGCCACTCACCCTGGCAGAAAGTGGGAGCCTAGCTAGAATGATGCAATCGTTGCTGGATTTTTCCAAAAGAAAAGCTGGCAGCAACTAGGGCCCTGGAAGTACTTAGAGCCTCAAACGCCACCTTGAACATATTCCTGAGACCCTGGGGAAAGGACTTCGTTTTTCCCATGGAAAATGGCCTTCATTTCTGGCCACTTGGCCTGGCAGGCAGGGCAGTGCCAAGCCAGGAATCTACAAACTCTGCTGGATCCTTCCAGAACGAAAGCTGCCAGCAACTAGGACCCTGCAAGTCCTTACAGCCCCAGATGCCACCAGTCATCTGACACCCAGAGCCTGGGCCAATGACTTCGTTTTCCCCATGGAAAATGGCCTCCATTTCTGGCCACTCGCCCTGACCAAGAGGGTGGTGCCCAGCAAGAAATTTGCAAGCTTTGCTGGATTGCTCCAAATCTAAAGCTGCCACTTGTTGTTGTTCTATTTCTCTAGAGTCCCATCATGCTGTTCTCAGATTGCTAAAGTCCATACCTCCTCGGTGTGTTCTTATGGCTGCAGATCTTCACAGCACAGACGCTTTCTTCTGCATGCTGTTCTTTCCCAGTTCAGGGCTCCTTCAAGGCTCTCCCTGAATGGCTACGCCGCCCCCTTTTATCCCAGTTCTCTTCAATGCTCACAGCTGCAGCCCATCAAGGACAACCAGGACCTGTGGGACAGATATTCAAATAGAATCCATTTCCTCTACTCTAGCCAGTAAGTACTACCCTACAAGTCCTCAGAACCCCAAAGGCCACCTTTCATCTGACACCCAGACCCTGGGGAAAGGACTTCTTTTTCCCATGGCAAATGGCCTCCCTTGGCAGCCACTCACCCTGGCAGAAAGTGGGAGCCTAGCTAGAATGATGCAATCGTTGCTGGATTTTTCCAAAAGAAAAGCTGCCAGCAACTAGGGCCCTGGAAGTACTTAGAGCCTCAAACGCCACCTTGAACATATTACTGAGACCCTGGGGAAAGGACTTCGTTTTTCCCATGGAAAATGGCCTTCATTTGTGGCCACTTGGCCTGGCAGGCAGGGCAGTGCCAAGCCAGGAATCTACAAACTATGCTGGATCCTTCCAAAACGAAAGCTGCCAGCAACTAGGACCCTGCAAGTCCTTAGAGCCCCAGATGCCACCTGTCATCTGACACCCAGAGCCTGGGCCAATGACTTCGTTTTCCCCATGGAAAATGGCCTCCATTTCTGGCCACTCGCCCTGACCAAGAGGGTGGTGCCCAGCAAGAAATTTGCAAGCTTTGCTGGATTGCTCCAAATCGAAAGCTGCCACTTGTTGTTGTTCTATTTCTCTAGAGTCCCATCATGCTGTTCTCAGATTGCTAAAATCCATACCTCCTCGGTGTGTTCTTATGGCTGCAGATCTTCACAGCACAGACGCTTTCTTCTGCATGCTGTTCTTTCCCAGTTCAGGGCTCCTTCAAGGCTCTCCCTGAATGGCTACGCCGCCCCCTTTTATCCCAGTTCTCTTCAATGCTCACAGCTGCAGCCCATCAAGGACAACCAGGACCTGTGGGACAGATATTCAAATAGAATCCATTTCCTCTACTCTAGCCAGTAAGTACTACCCTACAAGTCCTCAGAACCCCAAAGGCCACCTTTCATCTGACACCCAGACCCTGGGGAAAGGACTTCTTTTTCCCATGGCAAATGGCCTCCCTTGGCAGCCACTCACCCTGGCAGAAAGTGGGAGCCTAGCTAGAATGATGCAATCGTTGCTGGATTTTTCCAAAAGAAAAGCTGGCAGCAACTAGGGCCCTGGAAGTACTTAGAGCCTCAAACGCCACCTTGAACATATTCCTGAGACCCTGGGGAAAGGACTTCGTTTTTCCCATGGAAAATGGCCTTCATTTGTGGCCACTTGGCCTGGCAGGCAGGGCAGTGCCAAGCCAGGAATCTACAAACTCTGCTGGATCCTTCCAGAACGAAAGCTGCCAGCAACTAGGACCCTGCAAGTCCTTAGAGCCCCAGATGCCACCAGTCATCTGACACCCAGAGCCTGGGCCAATGACTTCGTTTTCCCCATGGAAAATGGCCTCCATTTCTGGCCACTCGCCCTGACCAAGAGGGTGGTGCCCAGCAAGAAATTTGCAAGCTTTGCTGGATTGCTCCAAATCGAAAGCTGCCACTTGTTGTTGTTCTATTTCTCTAGAGTCCCATCATGCTGTTCTCAGATTGCTAAAATCCATACCTCCTCGGTGTGTTCTTATGGCTGCAGATCTTCATAGCACAGACGCTTTCTTCTGCATGCTGTTCTTTCCCAGTTCAGGGCTCCTTCAAGGCTCTCCCTGAATGGCTACGCCGCCCCCTTTTATCCCAGTTCTCTTCAATGCTCACAGCTGCAGCCCATCAAGGACAACCAGGACCTGTGGGGCAAAGCCTCTAGACAGATATTCAAATAGAATCCATTTCCTCTACTCTAGCCAGTAAGTACTACCCTACAAGTCCTCAGAACCCCAAAGGCCACCTTTCATCTGACACCCAGACCCTGGGGAAAGGACTTCTTTTTCCCATGGCAAATGGCCTCCCTTGGCAGCCACTCACCCTGGCAGAAAGTGGGAGCCTAGCAAAAATGATGCAATCGTTGCTGGATTTTTCCAAAAGAAAAGCTGGCAGCAACTAGGGCCCTGGAAGTACTTAGAGCCTCAAACGCCACCTTGAACATATTACTGAGACCCTGGGGAAAGGACTTCGTTTTTCCCATGGAAAATGGCCTTCATTTGTGGCCACTTGGCCTGGCAGGCAGGGCAGTGCCAAGCCAGGAATCTACAAACTGTGCTGGATCCTTCCAAAACGAAAGCTGCCAGCAACTAGGACCCTGCAAGTCCTTAGAGCCCCAGATGCCACCTGTCATCTGACACCCAGAGCCTGGGCCAATGACTTCGTTTTCCCCATGGAAAATGGCCTCCATTTCTGGCCACTCGCCCTGACCAAGAGGGTGGTGCCCAGCAAGAAATTTGCAAGCTTTGCTGGATTGCTCCAAATCTAAAGCTGCCACTTGTTGTTGTTCTATTTCTCTAGAGTCCCATCATGCTGTTCTCAGATTGCTAAAATCCATACCTCCTCGGTGTGTTCTTATGGCTGCAGATCTTCACAGCACAGACGCTTTCTTCTGCATGCTGTTCTTTCCCAGTTCAGGGCTCCTTCAAGGCTCTCCCTGAATGGCTACGCCGCCCCCTTTTATCCCAGTTCTCTTCAATGCTCACAGCTGCAGCCCATCAAGGACAACCAGGACCTGTGGGACAGATATTCAAATAGAATCCATTTCCTCTACTCTAGCCAGTAAGTACTACCCTACAAGTCCTCAGAACCCCAAAGGCCACCTTTCATCTGACACCCAGACCCTGGGGAAAGGACTTCTTTTTCCCATGGCAAATGGCCTCCCTTGGCAGCCACTCACCCTGGCAGAAAGTGGGAGCCTAGCTAGAATGATGCAATCGTTGCTGGATTTTTCCAAAAGAAAAGCTGGCAGCAACTAGGGCCCTGGAAGTACTTAGAGCCTCAAACGCCACCTTGAACATATTCCTGAGACCCTGGGGAAAGGACTTCGTTTTTCCCATGGAAAATGGCCTTCATTTCTGGCCACTTGGCCTGGCAGGCAGGGCAGTGCCAAGCCAGGAATCTACAAACTCTGCTGGATCCTTCCAGAACGAAAGCTGCCAGCAACTAGGACCCTGCAAGTCCTTAGAGCCCCAGATGCCACCAGTCATCTGACACCCAGAGCCTGGGCCAATGACTTCGTTTTCCCCATGGAAAATGGCCTCCATTTCTGGCCACTCGCCCTGACCAAGAGGGTGGTGCCCAGCAAGAAATTTGCAAGCTTTGCTGGATTGCTCCAAATCTAAAGCTGCCACTTGTTGTTCTTCTATTTCTCTAGAGTCCCATCATGCTGTTCTCAGATTGCTAAAGTCCATACCTCCTCGGTGTGTTCTTATGGCTGCAGATCTTCACAGCACAGACGCTTTCTTCTGCATGCTGTTCTTTCCCAGTTCAGGGCTCCTTCAAGGCTCTCCCTGAATGGCTACGCCGCCCCCTTTTATCCCAGTTCTCTTCAATGCTCACAGCTGCAGCCCATCAAGGACAACCAGGACCTGTGGGACAGATATTCAAATAGAATCCATTTCCTCTACTCTAGCCAGTAAGTACTACCCTACAAGTCCTCAGAACCCCAAAGGCCACCTTTCATCTGACACCCAGACCCTGGGGAAAGGACTTCTTTTTCCCATGGCAAATGGCCTCCCTTGGCAGCCACTCACCCTGGCAGAAAGTGGGAGCCTAGCTAGAATGATGCAATCGTTGCTGGATTTTTCCAAAAGAAAAGCTGGCAGCAACTAGGGCCCTGGAAGTACTTAGAGCCTCAAACGCCACCTTGAACATATTCCTGAGACCCTGGGGAAAGGACTTCGTTTTTCCCATGGAAAATGGCCTTCATTTCTGGCCACTTGGCCTGGCAGGCAGGGCAGTGCCAAGCCAGGAATCTACAAACTCTGCTGGATCCTTCCAGAACGAAAGCTGCCAGCAACTAGGACCCTGCAAGTCCTTAGAGCCCCAGATGCCACCAGTCATCTGACACCCAGAGCCTGGGCCAATGACTTCGTTTTCCCCATGGAAAATGGCCTCCATTTCTGGCCACTCGCCCTGACCAAGAGGGTGGTGCCCAGCAAGAAATTTGCAAGCTTTGCTGGATTGCTCCAAATCTAAAGCTGCCACTTGTTGTTCTTCTATTTCTCTAGAGTCCCATCATGCTGTTCTCAGATTGCTAAAGTCCATACCTCCTCGGTGTGTTCTTATGGCTGCAGATCTTCACAGCACAGACGCTTTCTTCTGCATGCTGTTCTTTCCCAGTTCAGGGCTCCTTCAAGGCTCTCCCTGAATGGCTACGCCGCCCCCTTTTATCCCAGTTCTCTTCAATGCTCACAGCTGCAGCCCATCAAGGACAACCAGGACCTGTGGGACAGATATTCAAATAGAATCCATTTCCTCTACTCTAGCCAGTAAGTACTACCCTACAAGTCCTCAGAACCCCAAAGGCCACCTTTCATCTGACACCCAGACCCTGGGGAAAGGACTTCTTTTTCCCATGGCAAATGGCCTCCCTTGGCAGCCACTCACCCTGGCAGAAAGTGGGAGCCTAGCTAGAATGATGCAATCGTTGCTGGATTTTTCCAAAAGAAAAGCTGGCAGCAACTAGGGCCCTGGAAGTACTTAGAGCCTCAAACGCCACCTTGAACATATTCCTGAGACCCTGGGGAAAGGACTTCGTTTTTCCCATGGAAAATGGCCTTCATTTGTGGCCACTTGGCCTGGCAGGCAGGGCAGTGCCAAGCCAGGAATCTACAAACTCTGCTGGATCCTTCCAGAACGAAAGCTGCCAGCAACTAGGACCCTGCAAGTCCTTAGAGCCCCAGATGCCACCAGTCATCTGACACCCAGAGCCTGGGCCAATGACTTCGTTTTCCCCATGGAAAATGGCCTCCATTTCTGGCCACTCGCCCTGACCAAGAGGGTGGTGCCCAGCAAGAAATTTGCAAGCTTTGCTGGATTGCTCCAAATCTAAAGCTGCCACTTGTTGTTGTTCTATTTCTCTAGAGTCCCATCATGCTGTTCTCAGATTGCTAAAGTCCATACCTCCTCGGTGTGTTCTTATGGCTGCAGATCTTCACAGCACAGACGCTTTCTTCTGCATGCTGTTCTTTCCCAGTTCAGGGCTCCTTCAAGGCTCTCCCTGAATGGCTACGCCGCCCCCTTTTATCCCAGTTCTCTTCAATGCTCACAGCTGCAGCCCATCAAGGACAACCAGGACCTGTGGGACAGATATTCAAATAGAATCCATTTCCTCTACTCTAGCCAGTAAGTACTACCCTACAAGTCCTCAGAACCCCAAAGGCCACCTTTCATCTGACACCCAGACCCTGGGGAAAGGACTTCTTTTTCCCATGGCAAATGGCCTCCCTTGGCAGCCACTCACCCTGGCAGAAAGTGGGAGCCTAGCAAAAATGATGCAATCGTTGCTGGATTTTTCCAAAAGAAAAGCTGGCAGCAACTAGGGCCCTGGAAGTACTTAGAGCCTCAAACGCCACCTTGAACATATTACTGAGACCCTGGGGAAAGGACTTCGTTTTTCCCATGGAAAATGGCCTTCATTTGTGGCCACTTGGCCTGGCAGGCAGGGCAGTGCCAAGCCAGGAATCTACAAACTGTGCTGGATCCTTCCAAAACGAAAGCTGCCAGCAACTAGGACCCTGCAAGTCCTTAGAGCCCCAGATGCCACCAGTCATCTGACACCCAGAGCCTGGGCCAATGACTTCGTTTTCCCCATGGAAAATGGCCTCCATTTCTGGCCACTCGCCCTGACCAAGAGGGTGGTGCCCAGCAAGAAATTTGCAAGCTTTGCTGGATTGCTCCAAATCGAAAGCTGCCACTTGTTGTTGTTCTATTTCTCTAGAGTCCCATCATGCTGTTCTCAGATTGCTAAAATCCATACCTCCTCGGTGTGTTCTTATGGCTGCAGATCTTCATAGCACAGACGCTTTCTTCTGCATGCTGTTCTTTCCCAGTTCAGGGCTCCTTCAAGGCTCTCCCTGAATGGCTACGCCGCCCCCTTTTATCCCAGTTCTCTTCAATGCTCACAGCTGCAGCCCATCAAGGACAACCAGGACCTGTGGGGCAAAGCCTCTAGACAGATATTCAAATAGAATCCATTTCCTCTACTCTAGCCAGTAAGTACTACCCTACAAGTCCTCAGAACCCCAAAGGCCACCTTTCATCTGACACCCAGACCCTGGGGAAAGGACTTCTTTTTCCCATGGCAAATGGCCTCCCTTGGCAGCCACTCACCCTGGCAGAAAGTGGGAGCCTAGCTAGAATGATGCAATCGTTGCTGGATTTTTCCAAAAGAAAAGCTGGCAGCAACTAGGGCCCTGGAAGTACTTAGAGCCTCAAACGCCACCTTGAACATATTCCTGAGACCCTGGGGAAAGGACTTCGTTTTTCCCATGGAAAATGGCCTTCATTTCTGGCCACTTGGCCTGGCAGGCAGGGCAGTGCCAAGCCAGGAATCTACAAACTCTGCTGGATCCTTCCAGAACGAAAGCTGCCAGCAACTAGGACCCTGCAAGTCCTTAGAGCCCCAGATGCCACCAGTCATCTGACACCCAGAGCCTGGGCCAATGACTTCGTTTTCCCCATGGAAAATGGCCTCCATTTCTGGCCACTCGCCCTGACCAAGAGGGTGGTGCCCAGCAAGAAATTTGCAAGCTTTGCTGGATTGCTCCAAATCTAAAGCTGCCACTTGTTGTTGTTCTATTTCTCTAGAGTCCCATCATGCTGTTCTCAGATTGCTAAAGTCCATACCTCCTCGGTGTGTTCTTATGGCTGCAGATCTTCACAGCACAGACGCTTTCTTCTGCATGCTGTTCTTTCCCAGTTCAGGGCTCCTTCAAGGCTCTCCCTGAATGGCTACGCCGCCCCCTTTTATCCCAGTTCTCTTCAATGCTCACAGCTGCAGCCCATCAAGGACAACCAGGACCTGTGGGACAGATATTCAAATAGAATCCATTTCCTCTACTCTAGCCAGTAAGTACTACCCTACAAGTCCTCAGAACCCCAAAGGCCACCTTTCATCTGACACCCAGACCCTGGGGAAAGGACTTCTTTTTCCCATGGCAAATGGCCTCCCTTGGCAGCCACTCACCCTGGCAGAAAGTGGGAGCCTAGCTAGAATGATGCAATCGTTGCTGGATTTTTCCAAAAGAAAAGCTGCCAGCAACTAGGGCCCTGGAAGTACTTAGAGCCTCAAACGCCACCTTGAACATATTCCTGAGACCCTGGGGAAAGGACTTCGTTTTTCCCATGGAAAATGGCCTTCATTTCTGGCCACTTGGCCTGGCAGGCAGGGCAGTGCCAAGCCAGGAATCTACAAACTCTGCTGGATCCTTCCAGAACGAAAGCTGCCAGCAACTAGGACCCTGCAAGTCCTTAGAGCCCCAGATGCCACCAGTCATCTGACACCCAGAGCCTGGGCCAATGACTTCGTTTTCCCCATGGAAAATGGCCTCCATTTCTGGCCACTCGCCCTGACCAAGAGGGTGGTGCCCAGCAAGAAATTTGCAAGCTTTGCTGGATTGCTCCAAATCTAAAGCTGCCACTTGTTGTTGTTCTATTTCTCTAGAGTCCCATCATGCTGTTCTCAGATTGCTAAAGTCCATACCTCCTCGGTGTGTTCTTATGGCTGCAGATCTTCACAGCACAGACGCTTTCTTCTGCATGCTGTTCTTTCCCAGTTCAGGGCTCCTTCAAGGCTCTCCCTGAATGGCTACGCCGCCCCCTTTTATCCCAGTTCTCTTCAATGCTCACAGCTGCAGCCCATCAAGGACAACCAGGACCTGTGGGACAGATATTCAAATAGAATCCATTTCCTCTACTCTAGCCAGTAAGTACTACCCTACAAGTCCTCAGAACCCCAAAGGCCACCTTTCATCTGACACCCAGACCCTGGGGAAAGGACTTCTTTTTCCCATGGCAAATGGCCTCCCTTGGCAGCCACTCACCCTGGCAGAAAGTGGGAGCCTAGCTAGAATGATGCAATCGTTGCTGGATTTTTCCAAAAGAAAAGCTGGCAGCAACTAGGGCCCTGGAAGTACTTAGAGCCTCAAACGCCACCTTGAACATATTCCTGAGACCCTGGGGAAAGGACTTCGTTTTTCCCATGGAAAATGGCCTTCATTTCTGGCCACTTGGCCTGGCAGGCAGGGCAGTGCCAAGCCAGGAATCTACAAACTCTGCTGGATCCTTCCAGAACGAAAGCTGCCAGCAACTAGGACCCTGCAAGTCCTTAGAGCCCCAGATGCCACCAGTCATCTGACACCCAGAGCCTGGGCCAATGACTTCGTTTTCCCCATGGAAAATGGCCTCCATTTCTGGCCACTCGCCCTGACCAAGAGGGTGGTGCCCAGCAAGAAATTTGCAAGCTTTGCTGGATTGCTCCAAATCTAAAGCTGCCACTTGTTGTTCTTCTATTTCTCTAGAGTCCCATCATGCTGTTCTCAGATTGCTAAAGTCCATACCTCCTCGGTGTGTTCTTATGGCTGCAGATCTTCACAGCACAGACGCTTTCTTCTGCATGCTGTTCTTTCCCAGTTCAGGGCTCCTTCAAGGCTCTCCCTGAATGGCTACGCCGCCCCCTTTTATCCCAGTTCTCTTCAATGCTCACAGCTGCAGCCCATCAAGGACAACCAGGACCTGTGGGACAGATATTCAAATAGAATCCATTTCCTCTACTCTAGCCAGTAAGTACTACCCTACAAGTCCTCAGAACCCCAAAGGCCACCTTTCATCTGACACCCAGACCCTGGGGAAAGGACTTCTTTTTCCCATGGCAAATGGCCTCCCTTGGCAGCCACTCACCCTGGCAGAAAGTGGGAGCCTAGCTAGAATGATGCAATCGTTGCTGGATTTTTCCAAAAGAAAAGCTGCCAGCAACTAGGGCCCTGGAAGTACTTAGAGCCTCAAACGCCACCTTGAACATATTCCTGAGACCCTGGGGAAAGGACTTCGTTTTTCCCATGGAAAATGGCCTTCATTTGTGGCCACTTGGCCTGGCAGGCAGGGCAGTGCCAAGCCAGGAATCTACAAACTCTGCTGGATCCTTCCAGAACGAAAGCTGCCAGCAACTAGGACCCTGCAAGTCCTTAGAGCCCCAGATGCCACCAGTCATCTGACACCCAGAGCCTGGGCCAATGACTTCGTTTTCCCCATGGAAAATGGCCTCCATTTCTGGCCACTCGCCCTGACCAAGAGGGTGGTGCCCAGCAAGAAATTTGCAAGCTTTGCTGGATTGCTCCAAATCGAAAGCTGCCACTTGTTGTTGTTCTATTTCTCTAGAGTCCCATCATGCTGTTCTCAGATTGCTAAAGTCCATACCTCCTCGGTGTGTTCTTATGGCTGCAGATCTTCACAGCACAGACGCTTTCTTCTGCATGCTGTTCTTTCCCAGTTCAGGGCTCCTTCAAGGCTCTCCCTGAATGGCTACGCCGCCCCCTTTTATCCCAGTTCTCTTCAATGCTCACAGCTGCAGCCCATCAAGGACAACCAGGACCTGTGGGACAGATATTCAAATAGAATCCATTTCCTCTACTCTAGCCAGTAAGTACTACCCTACAAGTCCTCAGAACCCCAAAGGCCACCTTTCATCTGACACCCAGACCCTGGGGAAAGGACTTCTTTTTCCCATGGCAAATGGCCTCCCTTGGCAGCCACTCACCCTGGCAGAAAGTGGGAGCCTAGCTAGAATGATGCAATCGTTGCTGGATTTTTCCAAAAGAAAAGCTGGCAGCAACTAGGGCCCTGGAAGTACTTAGAGCCTCAAACGCCACCTTGAACATATTCCTGAGACCCTGGGGAAAGGACTTCGTTTTTCCCATGGAAAATGGCCTTCATTTGTGGCCACTTGGCCTGGCAGGCAGGGCAGTGCCAAGCCAGGAATCTACAAACTCTGCTGGATCCTTCCAGAACGAAAGCTGCCAGCAACTAGGACCCTGCAAGTCCTTAGAGCCCCAGATGCCACCAGTCATCTGACACCCAGAGCCTGGGCCAATGACTTCGTTTTCCCCATGGAAAATGGCCTCCATTTCTGGCCACTCGCCCTGACCAAGAGGGTGGTGCCCAGCAAGAAATTTGCAAGCTTTGCTGGATTGCTCCAAATCGAAAGCTGCCACTTGTTGTTGTTCTATTTCTCTAGAGTCCCATCATGCTGTTCTCAGATTGCTAAAGTCCATACCTCCTCGGTGTGTTCTTATGGCTGCAGATCTTCACAGCACAGACGCTTTCTTCTGCATGCTGTTCTTTCCCAGTTCAGGGCTCCTTCAAGGCTCTCCCTGAATGGCTACGCCGCCCCCTTTTATCCCAGTTCTCTTCAATGCTCACAGCTGCAGCCCATCAAGGACAACCAGGACCTGTGGGACAGATATTCAAATAGAATCCATTTCCTCTACTCTAGCCAGTAAGTACTACCCTACAAGTCCTCAGAACCCCAAAGGCCACCTTTCATCTGACACCCAGACCCTGGGGAAAGGACTTCTTTTTCCCATGGCAAATGGCCTCCCTTGGCAGCCACTCACCCTGGCAGAAAGTGGGAGCCTAGCTAGAATGATGCAATCGTTGCTGGATTTTTCCAAAAGAAAAGCTGGCAGCAACTAGGGCCCTGGAAGTACTTAGAGCCTCAAACGCCACCTTGAACATATTCCTGAGACCCTGGGGAAAGGACTTCGTTTTTCCCATGGAAAATGGCCTTCATTTGTGGCCACTTGGCCTGGCAGGCAGGGCAGTGCCAAGCCAGGAATCTACAAACTCTGCTGGATCCTTCCAGAACGAAAGCTGCCAGCAACTAGGACCCTGCAAGTCCTTAGAGCCCCAGATGCCACCAGTCATCTGACACCCAGAGCCTGGGCCAATGACTTCGTTTTCCCCATGGAAAATGGCCTCCATTTCTGGCCACTCGCCCTGACCAAGAGGGTGGTGCCCAGCAAGAAATTTGCAAGCTTTGCTGGATTGCTCCAAATCGAAAGCTGCCACTTGTTGTTGTTCTATTTCTCTAGAGTCCCATCATGCTGTTCTCAGATTGCTAAAGTCCATACCTCCTCGGTGTGTTCTTATGGCTGCAGATCTTCACAGCACAGACGCTTTCTTCTGCATGCTGTTCTTTCCCAGTTCAGGGCTCCTTCAAGGCTCTCCCTGAATGGCTACGCCGCCCCCTTTTATCCCAGTTCTCTTCAATGCTCACAGCTGCAGCCCATCAAGGACAACCAGGACCTGTGGGACAGATATTCAAATAGAATCCATTTCCTCTACTCTAGCCAGTAAGTACTACCCTACAAGTCCTCAGAACCCCAAAGGCCACCTTTCATCTGACACCCAGACCCTGGGGAAAGGACTTCTTTTTCCCATGGCAAATGGCCTCCCTTGGCAGCCACTCACCCTGGCAGAAAGTGGGAGCCTAGCTAGAATGATGCAATCGTTGCTGGATTTTTCCAAAAGAAAAGCTGGCAGCAACTAGGGCCCTGGAAGTACTTAGAGCCTCAAACGCCACCTTGAACATATTCCTGAGACCCTGGGGAAAGGACTTCGTTTTTCCCATGGAAAATGGCCTTCATTTGTGGCCACTTGGCCTGGCAGGCAGGGCAGTGCCAAGCCAGGAATCTACAAACTCTGCTGGATCCTTCCAGAACGAAAGCTGCCAGCAACTAGGACCCTGCAAGTCCTTAGAGCCCCAGATGCCACCAGTCATCTGACACCCAGAGCCTGGGCCAATGACTTCGTTTTCCCCATGGAAAATGGCCTCCATTTCTGGCCACTCGCCCTGACCAAGAGGGTGGTGCCCAGCAAGAAATTTGCAAGCTTTGCTGGATTGCTCCAAATCTAAAGCTGCCACTTGTTGTTGTTCTATTTCTCTAGAGTCCCATCATGCTGTTCTCAGATTGCTAAAGTCCATACCTCCTCGGTGTGTTCTTATGGCTGCAGATCTTCACAGCACAGACGCTTTCTTCTGCATGCTGTTCTTTCCCAGTTCAGGGCTCCTTCAAGGCTCTCCCTGAATGGCTACGCCGCCCCCTTTTATCCCAGTTCTCTTCAATGCTCACAGCTGCAGCCCATCAAGGACAACCAGGACCTGTGGGACAGATATTCAAATAGAATCCATTTCCTCTACTCTAGCCAGTAAGTACTACCCTACAAGTCCTCAGAACCCCAAAGGCCACCTTTCATCTGACACCCAGACCCTGGGGAAAGGACTTCTTTTTCCCATGGCAAATGGCCTCCCTTGGCAGCCACTCACCCTGGCAGAAAGTGGGAGCCTAGCTAGAATGATGCAATCGTTGCTGGATTTTTCCAAAAGAAAAGCTGGCAGCAACTAGGGCCCTGGAAGTACTTAGAGCCTCAAACGCCACCTTGAACATATTCCTGAGACCCTGGGGAAAGGACTTCGTTTTTCCCATGGAAAATGGCCTTCATTTCTGGCCACTTGGCCTGGCAGGCAGGGCAGTGCCAAGCCAGGAATCTACAAACTCTGCTGGATCCTTCCAGAACGAAAGCTGCCAGCAACTAGGACCCTGCAAGTCCTTAGAGCCCCAGATGCCACCAGTCATCTGACACCCAGAGCCTGGGCCAATGACTTCGTTTTCCCCATGGAAAATGGCCTCCATTTCTGGCCACTCGCCCTGACCAAGAGGGTGGTGCCCAGCAAGAAATTTGCAAGCTTTGCTGGATTGCTCCAAATCGAAAGCTGCCACTTGTTGTTGTTCTATTTCTCTAGAGTCCCATCATGCTGTTCTCAGATTGCTAAAGTCCATACCTCCTCGGTGTGTTCTTATGGCTGCAGATCTTCACAGCACAGACGCTTTCTTCTGCATGCTGTTCTTTCCCAGTTCAGGGCTCCTTCAAGGCTCTCCCTGAATGGCTACGCCGCCCCCTTTTATCCCAGTTCTCTTCAATGCTCACAGCTGCAGCCCATCAAGGACAACCAGGACCTGTGGGACAGATATTCAAATAGAATCCATTTCCTCTACTCTAGCCAGTAAGTACTACCCTACAAGTCCTCAGAACCCCAAAGGCCACCTTTCATCTGACACCCAGACCCTGGGGAAAGGACTTCTTTTTCCCATGGCAAATGGCCTCCCTTGGCAGCCACTCACCCTGGCAGAAAGTGGGAGCCTAGCTAGAATGATGCAATCGTTGCTGGATTTTTCCAAAAGAAAAGCTGGCAGCAACTAGGGCCCTGGAAGTACTTAGAGCCTCAAACGCCACCTTGAACATATTCCTGAGACCCTGGGGAAAGGACTTCGTTTTTCCCATGGAAAATGGCCTTCATTTCTGGCCACTTGGCCTGGCAGGCAGGGCAGTGCCAAGCCAGGAATCTACAAACTCTGCTGGATCCTTCCAGAACGAAAGCTGCCAGCAACTAGGACCCTGCAAGTCCTTAGAGCCCCAGATGCCACCAGTCATCTGACACCCAGAGCCTGGGCCAATGACTTCGTTTTCCCCATGGAAAATGGCCTCCATTTCTGGCCACTCGCCCTGACCAAGAGGGTGGTGCCCAGCAAGAAATTTGCAAGCTTTGCTGGATTGCTCCAAATCGAAAGCTGCCACTTGTTGTTGTTCTATTTCTCTAGAGTCCCATCATGCTGTTCTCAGATTGCTAAAGTCCATACCTCCTCGGTGTGTTCTTATGGCTGCAGATCTTCACAGCACAGACGCTTTCTTCTGCATGCTGTTCTTTCCCAGTTCAGGGCTCCTTCAAGGCTCTCCCTGAATGGCTACGCCGCCCCCTTTTATCCCAGTTCTCTTCAATGCTCACAGCTGCAGCCCATCAAGGACAACCAGGACCTGTGGGACAGATATTCAAATAGAATCCATTTCCTCTACTCTAGCCAGTAAGTACTACCCTACAAGTCCTCAGAACCCCAAAGGCCACCTTTCATCTGACACCCAGACCCTGGGGAAAGGACTTCTTTTTCCCATGGCAAATGGCCTCCCTTGGCAGCCACTCACCCTGGCAGAAAGTGGGAGCCTAGCTAGAATGATGCAATCGTTGCTGGATTTTTCCAAAAGAAAAGCTGGCAGCAACTAGGGCCCTGGAAGTACTTAGAGCCTCAAACGCCACCTTGAACATATTCCTGAGACCCTGGGGAAAGGACTTCGTTTTTCCCATGGAAAATGGCCTTCATTTCTGGCCACTTGGCCTGGCAGGCAGGGCAGTGCCAAGCCAGGAATCTACAAACTCTGCTGGATCCTTCCAGAACGAAAGCTGCCAGCAACTAGGACCCTGCAAGTCCTTAGAGCCCCAGATGCCACCAGTCATCTGACACCCAGAGCCTGGGCCAATGACTTCGTTTTCCCATGGAAAATGGCCTCCATTTCTGGCCACTCGCCCTGACCAAGAGGGTGGTGCCCAGCAAGAAATTTGCAAGCTTTGCTGGATTGCTCCAAATCGAAAGCTGCCACTTGTTGTTGTTCTATTTCTCTAGAGTCCCATCATGCTGTTCTCAGATTGCTAAAGTCCATACCTCCTCGGTGTGTTCTTATGGCTGCAGATCTTCACAGCACAGACGCTTTCTTCTGCATGCTGTTCTTTCCCAGTTCAGGGCTCCTTCAAGGCTCTCCCTGAATGGCTACGCCGCCCCCTTTTATCCCAGTTCTCTTCAATGCTCACAGCTGCAGCCCATCAAGGACAACCAGGACCTGTGGGACAGATATTCAAATAGAATCCATTTCCTCTACTCTAGCCAGTAAGTACTACCCTACAAGTCCTCAGAACCCCAAAGGCCACCTTTCATCTGACACCCAGACCCTGGGGAAAGGACTTCTTTTTCCCATGGCAAATGGCCTCCCTTGGCAGCCACTCACCCTGGCAGAAAGTGGGAGCCTAGCTAGAATGATGCAATCGTTGCTGGATTTTTCCAAAAGAAAAGCTGGCAGCAACTAGGGCCCTGGAAGTACTTAGAGCCTCAAACGCCACCTTGAACATATTCCTGAGACCCTGGGGAAAGGACTTCGTTTTTCCCATGGAAAATGGCCTTCATTTGTGGCCACTTGGCCTGGCAGGCAGGGCAGTGCCAAGCCAGGAATCTACAAACTCTGCTGGATCCTTCCAGAACGAAAGCTGCCAGCAACTAGGACCCTGCAAGTCCTTAGAGCCCCAGATGCCACCAGTCATCTGACACCCAGAGCCTGGGCCAATGACTTCGTTTTCCCCATGGAAAATGGCCTCCATTTCTGGCCACTCGCCCTGACCAAGAGGGTGGTGCCCAGCAAGAAATTTGCAAGCTTTGCTGGATTGCTCCAAATCGAAAGCTGCCACTTGTTGTTGTTCTATTTCTCTAGAGTCCCATCATGCTGTTCTCAGATTGCTAAAGTCCATACCTCCTCGGTGTGTTCTTATGGCTGCAGATCTTCACAGCACAGACGCTTTCTTCTGCATGCTGTTCTTTCCCAGTTCAGGGCTCCTTCAAGGCTCTCCCTGAATGGCTACGCCGCCCCCTTTTATCCCAGTTCTCTTCAATGCTCACAGCTGCAGCCCATCAAGGACAACCAGGACCTGTGGGACAGATATTCAAATAGAATCCATTTCCTCTACTCTAGCCAGTAAGTACTACCCTACAAGTCCTCAGAACCCCAAAGGCCACCTTTCATCTGACACCCAGACCCTGGGGAAAGGACTTCTTTTTCCCATGGCAAATGGCCTCCCTTGGCAGCCACTCACCCTGGCAGAAAGTGGGAGCCTAGCTAGAATGATGCAATCGTTGCTGGATTTTTCCAAAAGAAAAGCTGGCAGCAACTAGGGCCCTGGAAGTACTTAGAGCCTCAAACGCCACCTTGAACATATTCCTGAGACCCTGGGAAAGGACTTCGTTTTTCCCATGGAAAATGGCCTTCATTTGTGGCCACTTGGCCTGGCAGGCAGGGCAGTGCCAAGCCAGGAATCTACAAACTCTGCTGGATCCTTCCAGAACGAAAGCTGCCAGCAACTAGGACCCTGCAAGTCCTTAGAGCCCCAGATGCCACCAGTCATCTGACACCCAGAGCCTGGGCCAATGACTTCGTTTTCCCCATGGAAAATGGCCTCCATTTCTGGCCACTCGCCCTGACCAAGAGGGTGGTGCCCAGCAAGAAATTTGCAAGCTTTGCTGGATTGCTCCAAATCGAAAGCTGCCACTTGTTGTTCTTCTATTTCTCTAGAGTCCCATCATGCTGTTCTCAGATTGCTAAAGTCCATACCTCCTCGGTGTGTTCTTATGGCTGCAGATCTTCACAGCACAGACGCTTTCTTCTGCATGCTGTTCTTTCCCAGTTCAGGGCTCCTTCAAGGCTCTCCCTGAATGGCTACGCCGCCCCCTTTTATCCCAGTTCTCTTCAATGCTCACAGCTGCAGCCCATCAAGGACAACCAGGACCTGTGGGACAGATATTCAAATAGAATCCATTTCCTCTACTCTAGCCAGTAAGTACTACCCTACAAGTCCTCAGAACCCCAAAGGCCACCTTTCATCTGACACCCAGACCCTGGGGAAAGGACTTCTTTTTCCCATGGCAAATGGCCTCCCTTGGCAGCCACTCACCCTGGCAGAAAGTGGGAGCCTAGCTAGAATGATGCAATCGTTGCTGGATTTTTCCAAAAGAAAAGCTGGCAGCAACTAGGGCCCTGGAAGTACTTAGAGCCTCAAACGCCACCTTGAACATATTACTGAGACCCTGGGGAAAGGACTTCGTTTTTCCCATGGAAAATGGCCTTCATTTGTGGCCACTTGGCCTGGCAGGCAGGGCAGTGCCAAGCCAGGAATCTACAAACTCTGCTGGATCCTTCCAGAACGAAAGCTGCCAGCAACTAGGACCCTGCAAGTCCTTAGAGCCCCAGATGCCACCAGTCATCTGACACCCAGAGCCTGGGCCAATGACTTCGTTTTCCCCATGGAAAATGGCCTCCATTTCTGGCCACTCGCCCTGACCAAGAGGGTGGTGCCCAGCAAGAAATTTGCAAGCTTTGCTGGATTGCTCCAAATCTAAAGCTGCCACTTGTTGTTGTTCTATTTCTCTAGAGTCCCATCATGCTGTTCTCAGATTGCTAAAGTCCATACCTCCTCGGTGTGTTCTTATGGCTGCAGATCTTCACAGCACAGACGCTTTCTTCTGCATGCTGTTCTTTCCCAGTTCAGGGCTCCTTCAAGGCTCTCCCTGAATGGCTACGCCGCCCCCTTTTATCCCAGTTCTCTTCAATGCTCACAGCTGCAGCCCATCAAGGACAACCAGGACCTGTGGGACAGATATTCAAATAGAATCCATTTCCTCTACTCTAGCCAGTAAGTACTACCCTACAAGTCCTCAGAACCCCAAAGGCCACCTTTCATCTGACACCCAGACCCTGGGGAAAGGACTTCTTTTTCCCATGGCAAATGGCCTCCCTTGGCAGCCACTCACCCTGGCAGAAAGTGGGAGCCTAGCTAGAATGATGCAATCGTTGCTGGATTTTTCCAAAAGAAAAGCTGGCAGCAACTAGGCCCTGGAAGTACTTAGAGCCTCAAACGCCACCTTGAACATATTCCTGAGACCCTGGGGAAAGGACTTCGTTTTTCCCATGGAAAATGGCCTTCATTTGTGGCCACTTGGCCTGGCAGGCAGGGCAGTGCCAAGCCAGGAATCTACAAACTCTGCTGGATCCTTCCAGAACGAAAGCTGCCAGCAACTAGGACCCTGCAAGTCCTTAGAGCCCCAGATGCCACCAGTCATCTGACACCCAGAGCCTGGGCCAATGACTTCGTTTTCCCCATGGAAAATGGCCTCCATTTCTGGCCACTCGCCCTGACCAAGAGGGTGGTGCCCAGCAAGAAATTTGCAAGCTTTGCTGGATTGCTCCAAATCTAAAGCTGCCACTTGTTGTTCTTCTATTTCTCTAGAGTCCCATCATGCTGTTCTCAGATTGCTAAAGTCCATACCTCCTCGGTGTGTTCTTATGGCTGCAGATCTTCACAGCACAGACGCTTTCTTCTGCATGCTGTTCTTTCCCAGTTCAGGGCTCCTTCAAGGCTCTCCCTGAATGGCTACGCCGCCCCCTTTTATCCCAGTTCTCTTCAATGCTCACAGCTGCAGCCCATCAAGGACAACCAGGACCTGTGGGACAGATATTCAAATAGAATCCATTTCCTCTACTCTAGCCAGTAAGTACTACCCTACAAGTCCTCAGAACCCCAAAGGCCACCTTTCATCTGACACCCAGACCCTGGGGAAAGGACTTCTTTTTCCCATGGCAAATGGCCTCCCTTGGCAGCCACTCACCCTGGCAGAAAGTGGGAGCCTAGCTAGAATGATGCAATCGTTGCTGGATTTTTCCAAAAGAAAAGCTGGCAGCAACTAGGGCCCTGGAAGTACTTAGAGCCTCAAACGCCACCTTGAACATATTCCTGAGACCCTGGGGAAAGGACTTCGTTTTTCCCATGGAAAATGGCCTTCATTTGTGGCCACTTGGCCTGGCAGGCAGGGCAGTGCCAAGCCAGGAATCTACAAACTGTGCTGGATCCTTCCAGAACGAAAGCTGCCAGCAACTAGGACCCTGCAAGTCCTTAGAGCCCCAGATGCCACCAGTCATCTGACACCCAGAGCCTGGGCCAATGACTTCGTTTTCCCCATGGAAAATGGCCTCCATTTCTGGCCACTCGCCCTGACCAAGAGGGTGGTGCCCAGCAAGAAATTTGCAAGCTTTGCTGGATTGCTCCAAATCTAAAGCTGCCACTTGTTGTTGTTCTATTTCTCTAGAGTCCCATCATGCTGTTCTCAGATTGCTAAAGTCCATACCTCCTCGGTGTGTTCTTATGGCTGCAGATCTTCACAGCACAGACGCTTTCTTCTGCATGCTGTTCTTTCCAGTTCAGGGCTCCTTCAAGGCTCTCCCTGAATGGCTACGCCGCCCCTTTTATCCCAGTTCTCTTCAATGCTCACAGCTGCAGCCCATCAAGGACAACCAGGACCTGTGGGACAGATATTCAAATAGAATCCATTTCCTCTACTCTAGCCAGTAAGTACTACCCTACAAGTCCTCAGAACCCCAAAGGCCACCTTTCATCTGACACCCAGACCCTGGGGAAAGGACTTCTTTTTCCCATGGCAAATGGCCTCCCTTGGCAGCCACTCACCCTGGCAGAAAGTGGGAGCCTAGCTAGAATGATGCAATCGTTGCTGGATTTTTCCAAAAGAAAAGCTGGCAGCAACTAGGGCCCTGGAAGTACTTAGAGCCTCAAACGCCACCTTGAACATATTCCTGAGACCCTGGGGAAAGGACTTCGTTTTTCCCATGGAAAATGGCCTTCATTTCTGGCCACTTGGCCTGGCAGGCAGGGCAGTGCCAAGCCAGGAATCTACAAACTCTGCTGGATCCTTCCAGAACGAAAGCTGCCAGCAACTAGGACCCTGCAAGTCCTTAGAGCCCCAGATGCCACCAGTCATCTGACACCCAGAGCCTGGGCCAATGACTTCGTTTTCCCCATGGAAAATGGCCTCCATTTCTGGCCACTCGCCCTGACCAAGAGGGTGGTGCCCAGCAAGAAATTTGCAAGCTTTGCTGGATTGCTCCAAATCGAAAGCTGCCACTTGTTGTTGTTCTATTTCTCTAGAGTCCCATCATGCTGTTCTCAGATTGCTAAAGTCCATACCTCCTCGGTGTGTTCTTATGGCTGCAGATCTTCACAGCACAGACGCTTTCTTCTGCATGCTGTTCTTTCCCAGTTCAGGGCTCCTTCAAGGCTCTCCCTGAATGGCTACGCCGCCCCTTTTATCCCAGTTCTCTTCAATGCTCACAGCTGCAGCCCATCAAGGACAACCAGGACCTGTGGGACAGATATTCAAATAGAATCCATTTCCTCTACTCTAGCCAGTAAGTACTACCCTACAAGTCCTCAGAACCCAAAGGCCACCTTTCATCTGACACCCAGACCCTGGGGAAAGGACTTCTTTTTCCCATGGCAAATGGCCTCCCTTGGCAGCCACTCACCCTGGCAGAAAGTGGGAGCCTAGCTAGAATGATGCAATCGTTGCTGGATTTTTCC
This sequence comes from Agelaius phoeniceus, assembly GCF_051311805.1. Taxonomy (NCBI): domain Eukaryota; kingdom Metazoa; phylum Chordata; class Aves; order Passeriformes; family Icteridae; genus Agelaius; species Agelaius phoeniceus. The sequence goes on along the minus strand of NW_027509888.1, from coordinate 572 downwards.
AAAAGAAAAGCTGGCAGCAACTAGGGCCCTGGAAGTACTTAGAGCCTCAAACGCCACCTTGAACATATTCCTGAGACCCTGGGGAAAGGACTTCGTTTTTCCCATGGAAAATGGCCTTCATTTCTGGCCACTTGGCCTGGCAGGCAGGGCAGTGCCAAGCCAGGAATCTACAAACTCTGCTGGATCCTTCCAGAACGAAAGCTGCCAGCAACTAGGACCCTGCAAGTCCTTAGAGCCCCAGATGCCACCAGTCATCTGACACCCAGAGCCTGGGCCAATGACTTCGTTTTCCCCATGGAAAATGGCCTCCATTTCTGGCCACTCGCCCTGACCAAGAGGGTGGTGCCCAGCAAGAAATTTGCAAGCTTTGCTGGATTGCTCCAAATCTAAAGCTGCCACTTGTTGTTGTTCTATTTCTCTAGAGTCCCATCATGCTGTTCTCAGATTGCTAAAGTCCATACCTCCTCGGTGTGTTCTTATGGCTGCAGATCTTCACAGCACAGACGCTTTCTTCTGCATGCTGTTCTTTCCCAGTTCAGGGCTCCTTCAAGGCTCTCCCTGAATGGCTACGA